>NW_027439002.1:0-91410 GCF_040939455.1 Microcebus murinus | reverse complement strand
AAAATCGGCGATTAGATATTGGATTCCAGCTTCATTGAGGTCATTTCACTAATGAGTGCACCGGAAAGAGTTTCCTAATCCATCTGTGAGGGTGGCAACTGAAAGAGAATTTTTTTTTTTTTTTTTGAGACAGAGTCTCGCTTTGTTGCCTAGGCTAGAGTGAGTGCCGTGGCGTTAGCCTAGCTCACAGCAACCTCAAACTCCTGGGCTCAAGCAATCCTTCTGCCTCAGCCTCCCAAGTAGCTGGGACTACAGGCATGCGCCACCATGCCTGGCTCATTTTCCTATATATATTAGTTGGCCAATTAATTTCTTTCTATTTACAGTAGAGACCGGGTCTGGCTCTTGCTCAGGCTGGTTTCGAACTCCTGACCTCGAGCAATCCGCCCGCCTCGGCCTCCCAGAGAGCTAGGATTACAGGCTTGAGCCACCGCGCCCGGCCTGAAAGAGAATTTGAAAGCTGACAGAATAGGCGAGGAAAGGCATAGGAGATTTCCACACCCAGTAAGGAAGCCTTTCCCGAAATGGAAGAAAGAAAGGAGCAAACAGAGACACACCGGTAGCCCGCCCGGATGAGAGTCTGCCTCTGAGAGAAAGTACCCTGACCAGGTTCACCCGTGGGTGGGTCGCGAGCTAGCGGCATTCAGAAGAGCGAGGCCCGCAGTCTGTGCAGAAGACACCTGCACTCGGGCGTGTGTGGCGGCACAATTCACAAGCAGCTCCAGATGTTAAACCAAGGAGAAGCCAGGGAGTTCCCAACGCCCCAGGTGTCCTCAGCCCACGACTGGCTGCTGTGGGAATGCGAAGCCCGGCTCCTTGTCTCAGAGCCGGACAACCAGGAGGTGTGATGTCCACCCCGCGGTTCCCAGGAGGATCAGGCTGAAGCTGCGACTTGGCCTGAAAGTGTCCCCTCGCATGGCCACCCCCTTCCCCTTCCTGCTCCTCTACTCCTGGTGCCCCTCCATCCAGGGGCCAGACCTTAAAGAGTCACCCGCAAGAGAATCCTGGTCCCAAAGGAGCCTTCTGGGGGACCCGTGCTGAGAGAGGTTGTGGGCATGGCCCGCTGGGGCTCTGCCCGACCCAGGGCTGAGAGATGCAACCTCCCAGCTCTGGGTCCCTGCAGGAAGTGTTGGCAAGCACAGGGCCAGTCCTCCAAAGGCCCAGGTGCAGGGAGCCCAGGCCAAGCAGCCCGTTGAAGAAGCCACATGCCGTGCCACCCCGGGAACACGACTGCAGGTCACGGCCTCCCCCCTCCTCCTCCTCCTCCTCCTCCTCCAGCTCCTCCTCCCCCCCCCCCCCCGGACATGGTGCAGGGATCAGAGACACCTCAGACACTTGCTACCCAAAGTGCAAAGGGCATCAGTTGCTCCTCCAAACCCCCCGCCCAGCAGACCGCGTTGTCCAGCCAGCCCCCGGGCCTCCCTGGGGTGCCCAGCACAAAAGTGCAGACACCCACCGGACCCTCAATCTCAGTTTTCGGATGTTTTTGCCACTCTAAGGACCCGCAGGCCAGCTGGGCCTTCTGGCAGGACAGAGAGCCCCGGAATCCGACGTGGAGAGCTGGGTGTACGTCCCCATGAGGAGGCGGTCCCCACCTCCGCGGCTCTCCCCTTGCGGGGAGTGGCAGCCGCGGGGCCTCAGAGAAGACACCAGGCTGGGCCCCCGCGGCACAGAGGGAGCACGTCCCCCGCAGGCCGCTTAGCGAGGGCGGCAGGCGGACGGTTGGGTTGCGAGACACCCTGCGGCCGCCCTGCTACCGGGTTCCTGGGAGGGCGTCCTGGAACCAGCGTCCACACCAAGCCCTTGGAAGGCCCAGGCGACGGAGGAGCCCCGTCAGCGAGGGGCCGAGGACGGTGACAGGTGACAGGTGACAGGCCGGGCGGGAAGGAGTCAGTCAGGCAGGGGCCGAGGAGGAGACGGGCTGGGTAAGGGTTAGGGTTAGAGTCAGGGCACAAGTCACAATCGCAAAGACCTGGAAGCGACCCGAGTGCCCATCCACCCACGAGTGCGTAAATAAAATGTGGCGCGTGGACACCACGGAGTGCCGTTCGGCTGTGAGGAACAGCGGTGAGAGGGCACCTCTCGTGGTTCTCCTGGCCAGAGCTGGAACCCGTTCCAGTAAGCCAAGTATCCCAAGAATGGACACACGAGCACCACGTGCTCGCGCTCACCGGCAAATTGGTACGAACCGATGGACACCTAAGTGGACCCAGAGGACTCACCTTCATCGGGTGGGTGTCGGGCGGGCGTGGGGAGGGGATGGGCATACACATCCATTAGGAATGGGGTGGGTGCGCACCCACTGGGGGATGGGCGCACTTGAAGCTCTGACCCGAGGGGGGAGGCGGGGAGGGGGCGATGTACCCGACCTGAACATTGGTGCCCCCACAATACGCTGGAACAACATGAGAGGTAAATGAATAAGAACACAGGGGGGAGGGGGGCACGGGCAACACATGTCACCTTAATACTTGGACTCCCATCATCTGCTTGAAGAGAGAGAGAAAAGAAAATGCACTAATAGAGATAAGAGACACTTTTTAAAAATAATGAATCCGAAGAGAAAAGTAAAAGGAGGCCTGTGGAGCAGGTCTGGGTGTGACTCCGGATCCCCCAACATCAGGTGCCACCACCAAAGATTCCTACGTGGAGCCCATAGAACCCCAAAAGCAACGGGACGAGTTCTGGTCACATACTCCCTCAAAATGACATCCTGGCCTTCTTCTGCAACTCCCTCCCCTCTCAGCCTCTCAAGGTTTCCTCCAGCGTGTCGGTTCCCACAGAGCAGACTTTTGGTCTGAGACCTGACAGTCCAGATGCCACGCATGCTGCCGCGTGGCGGCGGTGTCGCGGCTCGGGACAAGAGGAGGCCCCACGGTGCGGGCTGGGGCGCCAGGCACCGCGGCGGGCGCTGAGGGTGGGGGTGACCCCCAGCCCGGGCCTCCGCGGCGCTCCCAGAAAGGGGACAGAACAAGAGGCCAAAAAAAAAAGAAGAAGCCTACGGCACCCGGTATTCCCAGGCCCGACCCTGCTTAGCTTCCGAGATCAGACGAGATGGGGCGCGTTCGGGGTGGTGTGGCCGTAGACGGCGGAGGGCGCCCCTGCCCCGCTCAAGAAGCCGAGCCTCTCTGCGCTTCCCCGCCGCCGCCTCCTCCCGCCCCAGGCTCCGCGGGGGCCGGGCCTGTTGAGTTTGCCGCCCGGTCCGGCGGGCTCCGAGGGACGGGGGGTGATGGGCGGGGCGGGGCGGGGCGGGCAGGGAGGGGCGGGCCGTGGTGGGGGGCTGTCTCTCTACACACACAGACACACAGACACACAGACAACACACACGCACCCACACACACACACTCGCACTCACACTCACTCACTCACTCACACTCACACAAGATGCGCCTCCACGGCTGGACTCGCCAAGGTGGAGACCTTCCAGCCCCCCTCCTCTCCTCGCCTGGCCTCCTTCACCTCCCCGCCCCCCACCCCCAGCGCGTCGCCGCTGCCGCCGCCGCCAATGACTGCGCACGCGCGGGACGCTCGCCCTTTGACCCCAGCCAGGGGCCGCCCTCCCCCACAACCCCTTTCAGCTGTGCCCCCCGCCCTGTGGGTGGGCGGCCGCCTCTTCCCCCGGGTCAGGGCTGGGGCACAGCGCATGGGGGAGGGGAGCCAGTGTATGGGGCGTCTCTCTCTCGGGATGTGGCCCATGGGTGGGGTGGGGTGGCTTGGTCTGTGGGGCGCTGAAGAAATCAGTCCCCTCCATCTCCTCCCTCTGGAAAACGCCCAAGCCCTTGGGGAACTGCCCGCACCGCTACCGTGGGGGCCGGGACCCTCCTCTGTGTCCTCCTGTGGCCCAGTCCAAGGGGCCTAGGCCTGGCCGGGGCTGCATTGGACCCCACCCACCCTGGCGTGTGGACTCGCCAAAAATCGGCGATTAGATATTGGATTCCAGCTTCATTGAGGTCATTTCACTAATGAGTGCACCGGAAAGAGTTTCCTAATCCATCTGTGAGGGTGGCAACTGAAAGAGAATTTTTTTTTTTTTTTTTGAGACAGAGTCTCGCTTTGTTGCCTAGGCTAGAGTGAGTGCCGTGGCGTTAGCCTAGCTCACAGCAACCTCAAACTCCTGGGCTCAAGCAATCCTTCTGCCTCAGCCTCCCAAGTAGCTGGGACTACAGGCATGCGCCACCATGCCTGGCTCATTTTCCTATATATATTAGTTGGCCAATTAATTTCTTTCTATTTACAGTAGAGACCGGGTCTGGCTCTTGCTCAGGCTGGTTTCGAACTCCTGACCTCGAGCAATCCGCCCGCCTCGGCCTCCCAGAGAGCTAGGATTACAGGCTTGAGCCACCGCGCCCGGCCTGAAAGAGAATTTGAAAGCTGACAGAATAGGCGAGGAAAGGCATAGGAGATTTCCACACCCAGTAAGGAAGCCTTTCCCGAAATGGAAGAAAGAAAGGAGCAAACAGAGACACACCGGTAGCCCGCCCGGATGAGAGTCTGCCTCTGAGAGAAAGTACCCTGACCAGGTTCACCCGTGGGTGGGTCGCGAGCTAGCGGCATTCAGAAGAGCGAGGCCCGCAGTCTGTGCAGAAGACACCTGCACTCGGGCGTGTGTGGCGGCACAATTCACAAGCAGCTCCAGATGTTAAACCAAGGAGAAGCCAGGGAGTTCCCAACGCCCCAGGTGTCCTCAGCCCACGACTGGCTGCTGTGGGAATGCGAAGCCCGGCTCCTTGTCTCAGAGCCGGACAACCAGGAGGTGTGATGTCCACCCCGCGGTTCCCAGGAGGATCAGGCTGAAGCTGCGACTTGGCCTGAAAGTGTCCCCTCGCATGGCCACCCCCTTCCCCTTCCTGCTCCTCTACTCCTGGTGCCCCTCCATCCAGGGGCCAGACCTTAAAGAGTCACCCGCAAGAGAATCCTGGTCCCAAAGGAGCCTTCTGGGGGACCCGTGCTGAGAGAGGTTGTGGGCATGGCCCGCTGGGGCTCTGCCCGACCCAGGGCTGAGAGATGCAACCTCCCAGCTCTGGGTCCCTGCAGGAAGTGTTGGCAAGCACAGGGCCAGTCCTCCAAAGGCCCAGGTGCAGGGAGCCCAGGCCAAGCAGCCCGTTGAAGAAGCCACATGCCGTGCCACCCCGGGAACACGACTGCAGGTCACGGCCTCCCCCCTCCTCCTCCTCCTCCTCCTCCTCCTGCTCCTCCTCCCCCCCCCCCGGACATGGTGCAGGGATCAGAGACACCTCAGACACTTGCTACCCAAAGTGCAAAGGGCATCAGTTGCTCCTCCAAACCCCCCGCCCAGCAGACCGCGTTGTCCAGCCAGCCCCCGGGCCTCCCTGGGGTGCCCAGCACAAAAGTGCAGACACCCACCGGACCCTCAATCTCAGTTTTCGGATGTTTTTGCCACTCTAAGGACCCGCAGGCCAGCTGGGCCTTCTGGCAGGACAGAGAGCCCCGGAATCCGACGTGGAGAGCTGGGTGTACGTCCCCATGAGGAGGCGGTCCCCACCTCCGCGGCTCTCCCCTTGCGGGGAGTGGCAGCCGCGGGGCCTCAGAGAAGACACCAGGCTGGGCCCCCGCGGCACAGAGGGAGCACGTCCCCCGCAGGCCGCTTAGCGAGGGCGGCAGGCGGACGGTTGGGTTGCGAGACACCCTGCGGCCGCCCTGCTACCGGGTTCCTGGGAGGGCGTCCTGGAACCAGCGTCCACACCAAGCCCTTGGAAGGCCCAGGCGACGGAGGAGCCCCGTCAGCGAGGGGCCGAGGACGGTGACAGGTGACAGGTGACAGGCCGGGCGGGAAGGAGTCAGTCAGGCAGGGGCCGAGGAGGAGACGGGCTGGGTAAGGGTTAGGGTTAGAGTCAGGGCACAAGTCACAATCGCAAAGACCTGGAAGCGACCCGAGTGCCCATCCACCCACGAGTGCGTAAATAAAATGTGGCGCGTGGACACCACGGAGTGCCGTTCGGCTGTGAGGAACAGCGGTGAGAGGGCACCTCTCGTGGTTCTCCTGGCCAGAGCTGGAACCCGTTCCAGTAAGCCAAGTATCCCAAGAATGGACACACGAGCACCACGTGCTCGCGCTCACCGGCAAATTGGTACGAACCGATGGACACCTAAGTGGACCCAGAGGACTCACCTTCATCGGGTGGGTGTCGGGCGGGCGTGGGGAGGGGATGGGCATACACATCCATTAGGAATGGGGTGGGTGCGCACCCACTGGGGGATGGGCGCACTTGAAGCTCTGACCCGAGGGGGGAGGCGGGGAGGGGGCGATGTACCCGACCTGAACATTGGTGCCCCCACAATACGCTGGAACAACATGAGAGGTAAATGAATAAGAACACAGGGGGGAGGGGGGCACGGGCAACACATGTCACCTTAATACTTGGACTCCCATCATCTGCTTGAAGAGAGAGAGAAAAGAAAATGCACTAATAGAGATAAGAGACACTTTTTAAAAATAATGAATCCGAAGAGAAAAGTAAAAGGAGGCCTGTGGAGCAGGTCTGGGTGTGACTCCGGATCCCCCAACATCAGGTGCCACCACCAAAGATTCCTACGTGGAGCCCATAGAACCCCAAAAGCAACGGGACGAGTTCTGGTCACATACTCCCTCAAAATGACATCCTGGCCTTCTTCTGCAACTCCCTCCCCTCTCAGCCTCTCAAGGTTTCCTCCGGCGTGTCGGTTCCCACAGAGCAGACTTTTGGTCTGAGACCTGACAGTCCAGATGCCACGCATGCTGCCGCGTGGCGGCGGTGTCGCGGCTCGGGACAAGAGGAGGCCCCACGGTGCGGGCTGGGGCGCCAGGCACCGCGGCGGGCGCTGAGGGTGGGGGTGACCCCCAGCCCGGGCCTCCGCGGCGCTCCCAGAAAGGGGACAGAACAAGAGGCCAAAAAAAAAAGAAGAAGCCTACGGCACCCGGTATTCCCAGGCCCGACCCTGCTTAGCTTCCGAGATCAGACGAGATGGGGCGCGTTCGGGGTGGTGTGGCCGTAGACGGCGGAGGGCGCCCCTGCCCCGCTCAAGAAGCCGAGCCTCTCTGCGCTTCCCCGCCGCCGCCTCCTCCCGCCCCAGGCTCCGCGGGGGCCGGGCCTGTTGAGTTTGCCGCCCGGTCCGGCGGGCTCCGAGGGACGGGGGGTGATGGGCGGGGCGGGGCGGGGCGGGCAGGGAGGGGCGGGCCGTGGTGGGGGGCTGTCTCTCTACACACACAGACACACAGACACACAGACAACACACACGCACCCACACACACACACTCGCACTCACACTCACTCACTCACTCACACTCACACAAGATGCGCCTCCACGGCTGGACTCGCCAAGGTGGAGACCTTCCAGCCCCCCTCCTCTCCTCGCCTGGCCTCCTTCACCTCCCCGCCCCCCACCCCCAGCGCGTCGCCGCTGCCGCCGCCGCCAATGACTGCGCACGCGCGGGGCGCTCGCCCTTTGACCCCAGCCAGGGGCCGCCCTCCCCCACAACCCCTTTCAGCTGTGCCCCCCGCCCTGTGGGTGGGCGGCCGCCTCTTCCCCCGGGTCAGGGCTGGGGCACAGCGCATGGGGGAGGGGAGCCAGTGTATGGGGCGTCTCTCTCTCGGGATGTGGCCCATGGGTGGGGTGGGGTGGCTTGGTCTGTGGGGCGCTGAAGAAATCAGTCCCCTCCATCTCCTCCCTCTGGAAAACGCCCAAGCCCTTGGGGAACTGCCCGCACCGCTACCGTGGGGGCCGGGACCCTCCTCTGTGTCCTCCTGTGGCCCAGTCCAAGGGGCCTAGGCCTGGCCGGGGCTGCATTGGACCCCACCCACCCTGGCGTGTGGACTCGCCAAAAATCGGCGATTAGATATTGGATTCCAGCTTCATTGAGGTCATTTCACTAATGAGTGCACCGGAAAGAGTTTCCTAATCCATCTGTGAGGGTGGCAACTGAAAGAGAATTTTTTTTTTTTTTTTGAGACAGAGTCTCGCTTTGTTGCCTAGGCTAGAGTGAGTGCCGTGGCGTTAGCCTAGCTCACAGCAACCTCAAACTCCTGGGCTCAAGCAATCCTTCTGCCTCAGCCTCCCAAGTAGCTGGGACTACAGGCATGCGCCACCATGCCTGGCTCATTTTCCTATATATATTAGTTGGCCAATTAATTTCTTTCTATTTACAGTAGAGACCGGGTCTGGCTCTTGCTCAGGCTGGTTTCGAACTCCTGACCTCGAGCAATCCGCCCGCCTCGGCCTCCCAGAGAGCTAGGATTACAGGCTTGAGCCACCGCGCCCGGCCTGAAAGAGAATTTGAAAGCTGACAGAATAGGCGAGGAAAGGCATAGGAGATTTCCACACCCAGTAAGGAAGCCTTTCCCGAAATGGAAGAAAGAAAGGAGCAAACAGAGACACACCGGTAGCCCGCCCGGATGAGAGTCTGCCTCTGAGAGAAAGTACCCTGACCAGGTTCACCCGTGGGTGGGTCGCGAGCTAGCGGCATTCAGAAGAGCGAGGCCCGCAGTCTGTGCAGAAGACACCTGCACTCGGGCGTGTGTGGCGGCACAATTCACAAGCAGCTCCAGATGTTAAACCAAGGAGAAGCCAGGGAGTTCCCAACGCCCCAGGTGTCCTCAGCCCACGACTGGCTGCTGTGGGAATGCGAAGCCCGGCTCCTTGTCTCAGAGCCGGACAACCAGGAGGTGTGATGTCCACCCCGCGGTTCCCAGGAGGATCAGGCTGAAGCTGCGACTTGGCCTGAAAGTGTCCCCTCGCATGGCCACCCCCTTCCCCTTCCTGCTCCTCTACTCCTGGTGCCCCTCCATCCAGGGGCCAGACCTTAAAGAGTCACCCGCAAGAGAATCCTGGTCCCAAAGGAGCCTTCTGGGGGACCCGTGCTGAGAGAGGTTGTGGGCATGGCCCGCTGGGGCTCTGCCCGACCCAGGGCTGAGAGATGCAACCTCCCAGCTCTGGGTCCCTGCAGGAAGTGTTGGCAAGCACAGGGCCAGTCCTCCAAAGGCCCAGGTGCAGGGAGCCCAGGCCAAGCAGCCCGTTGAAGAAGCCACATGCCGTGCCACCCCGGGAACACGACTGCAGGTCACGGCCTCCCCCCTCCTCCTCCTCCTCCTCCTCCTCCAGCTCCTCCTCCCCCCCCCCCCGGACATGGTGCAGGGATCAGAGACACCTCAGACACTTGCTACCCAAAGTGCAAAGGGCATCAGTTGCTCCTCCAAACCCCCCGCCCAGCAGACCGCGTTGTCCAGCCAGCCCCCGGGCCTCCCTGGGGTGCCCAGCACAAAAGTGCAGACACCCACCGGACCCTCAATCTCAGTTTTCGGATGTTTTTGCCACTCTAAGGACCCGCAGGCCAGCTGGGCCTTCTGGCAGGACAGAGAGCCCCGGAATCCGACGTGGAGAGCTGGGTGTACGTCCCCATGAGGAGGCGGTCCCCACCTCCGCGGCTCTCCCCTTGCGGGGAGTGGCAGCCGCGGGGCCTCAGAGAAGACACCAGGCTGGGCCCCCGCGGCACAGAGGGAGCACGTCCCCCGCAGGCCGCTTAGCGAGGGCGGCAGGCGGACGGTTGGGTTGCGAGACACCCTGCGGCCGCCCTGCTACCGGGTTCCTGGGAGGGCGTCCTGGAACCAGCGTCCACACCAAGCCCTTGGAAGGCCCAGGCGACGGAGGAGCCCCGTCAGCGAGGGGCCGAGGACGGTGACAGGTGACAGGTGACAGGCCGGGCGGGAAGGAGTCAGTCAGGCAGGGGCCGAGGAGGAGACGGGCTGGGTAAGGGTTAGGGTTAGAGTCAGGGCACAAGTCACAATCGCAAAGACCTGGAAGCGACCCGAGTGCCCATCCACCCACGAGTGCGTAAATAAAATGTGGCGCGTGGACACCACGGAGTGCCGTTCGGCTGTGAGGAACAGCGGTGAGAGGGCACCTCTCGTGGTTCTCCTGGCCAGAGCTGGAACCCGTTCCAGTAAGCCAAGTATCCCAAGAATGGACACACGAGCACCACGTGCTCGCGCTCACCGGCAAATTGGTACGAACCGATGGACACCTAAGTGGACCCAGAGGACTCACCTTCATCGGGTGGGTGTCGGGCGGGCGTGGGGAGGGGATGGGCATACACATCCATTAGGAATGGGGTGGGTGCGCACCCACTGGGGGATGGGCGCACTTGAAGCTCTGACCCGAGGGGGGAGGCGGGGAGGGGGCGATGTACCCGACCTGAACATTGGTGCCCCCACAATACGCTGGAACAACATGAGAGGTAAATGAATAAGAACACAGGGGGGAGGGGGGCACGGGCAACACATGTCACCTTAATACTTGGACTCCCATCATCTGCTTGAAGAGAGAGAGAAAAGAAAATGCACTAATAGAGATAAGAGACACTTTTTAAAAATAATGAATCCGAAGAGAAAAGTAAAAGGAGGCCTGTGGAGCAGGTCTGGGTGTGACTCCGGATCCCCCAACATCAGGTGCCACCACCAAAGATTCCTACGTGGAGCCCATAGAACCCCAAAAGCAACGGGACGAGTTCTGGTCACATACTCCCTCAAAATGACATCCTGGCCTTCTTCTGCAACTCCCTCCCCTCTCAGCCTCTCAAGGTTTCCTCCAGCGTGTCGGTTCCCACAGAGCAGACTTTTGGTCTGAGACCTGACAGTCCAGATGCCACGCATGCTGCCGCGTGGCGGCGGTGTCGCGGCTCGGGACAAGAGGAGGCCCCACGGTGCGGGCTGGGGCGCCAGGCACCGCGGCGGGCGCTGAGGGTGGGGGTGACCCCCAGCCCGGGCCTCCGCGGCGCTCCCAGAAAGGGGACAGAACAAGAGGCCAAAAAAAAAAGAAGAAGCCTACGGCACCCGGTATTCCCAGGCCCGACCCTGCTTAGCTTCCGAGATCAGACGAGATGGGGCGCGTTCGGGGTGGTGTGGCCGTAGACGGAGGAGGGCGCCCCTGCCCCGCTCAAGAAGCCGAGCCTCTCTGCGCTTCCCCGCCGCCGCCTCCTCCCGCCCCAGGCTCCGCGGGGGCCGGGCCTGTTGAGTTTGCCGCCCGGTCCGGCGGGCTCCGAGGGACGGGGGGTGATGGGCGGGGCGGGGCGGGGCGGGCAGGGAGGGGCGGGCCGTGGTGGGGGGCTGTCTCTCTACACACACAGACACACAGACACACAGACAACACACACGCACCCACACACACACACTCGCACTCACACTCACTCACTCACTCACACTCACACAAGATGCGCCTCCACGGCTGGACTCGCCAAGGTGGAGACCTTCCAGCCCCCCTCCTCTCCTCGCCTGGCCTCCTTCACCTCCCCGCCCCCCACCCCCAGCGCGTCGCCGCTGCCGCCGCCGCCAATGACTGCGCACGCGCGGGACGCTCGCCCTTTGACCCCAGCCAGGGGCCGCCCTCCCCCACAACCCCTTTCAGCTGTGCCCCCCGCCCTGTGGGTGGGCGGCCGCCTCTTCCCCCGGGTCAGGGCTGGGGCACAGCGCATGGGGGAGGGGAGCCAGTGTATGGGGCGTCTCTCTCTCGGGATGTGGCCCATGGGTGGGGTGGGGTGGCTTGGTCTGTGGGGCGCTGAAGAAATCAGTCCCCTCCATCTCCTCCCTCTGGAAAACGCCCAAGCCCTTGGGGAACTGCCCGCACCGCTACCGTGGGGGCCGGGACCCTCCTCTGTGTCCTCCTGTGGCCCAGTCCAAGGGGCCTAGGCCTGGCCGGGGCTGCATTGGACCCCACCCACCCTGGCGTGTGGACTCGCCAAAAATCGGCGATTAGATATTGGATTCCAGCTTCATTGAGGTCATTTCACTAATGAGTGCACCGGAAAGAGTTTCCTAATCCATCTGTGAGGGTGGCAACTGAAAGAGAATTTTTTTTTTTTTTTTTGAGACAGAGTCTCGCTTTGTTGCCTAGGCTAGAGTGAGTGCCGTGGCGTTAGCCTAGCTCACAGCAACCTCAAACTCCTGGGCTCAAGCAATCCTTCTGCCTCAGCCTCCCAAGTAGCTGGGACTACAGGCATGCGCCACCATGCCTGGCTCATTTTCCTATATATATTAGTTGGCCAATTAATTTCTTTCTATTTACAGTAGAGACCGGGTCTGGCTCTTGCTCAGGCTGGTTTCGAACTCCTGACCTCGAGCAATCCGCCCGCCTCGGCCTCCCAGAGAGCTAGGATTACAGGCTTGAGCCACCGCGCCCGGCCTGAAAGAGAATTTGAAAGCTGACAGAATAGGCGAGGAAAGGCATAGGAGATTTCCACACCCAGTAAGGAAGCCTTTCCCGAAATGGAAGAAAGAAAGGAGCAAACAGAGACACACCGGTAGCCCGCCCGGATGAGAGTCTGCCTCTGAGAGAAAGTACCCTGACCAGGTTCACCCGTGGGTGGGTCGCGAGCTAGCGGCATTCAGAAGAGCGAGGCCCGCAGTCTGTGCAGAAGACACCTGCACTCGGGCGTGTGTGGCGGCACAATTCACAAGCAGCTCCAGATGTTAAACCAAGGAGAAGCCAGGGAGTTCCCAACGCCCCAGGTGTCCTCAGCCCACGACTGGCTGCTGTGGGAATGCGAAGCCCGGCTCCTTGTCTCAGAGCCGGACAACCAGGAGGTGTGATGTCCACCCCGCGGTTCCCAGGAGGATCAGGCTGAAGCTGCGACTTGGCCTGAAAGTGTCCCCTCGCATGGCCACCCCCTTCCCCTTCCTGCTCCTCTACTCCTGGTGCCCCTCCATCCAGGGGCCAGACCTTAAAGAGTCACCCGCAAGAGAATCCTGGTCCCAAAGGAGCCTTCTGGGGGACCCGTGCTGAGAGAGGTTGTGGGCATGGCCCGCTGGGGCTCTGCCCGACCCAGGGCTGAGAGATGCAACCTCCCAGCTCTGGGTCCCTGCAGGAAGTGTTGGCAAGCACAGGGCCAGTCCTCCAAAGGCCCAGGTGCAGGGAGCCCAGGCCAAGCAGCCCGTTGAAGAAGCCACATGCCGTGCCACCCCGGGAACACGACTGCAGGTCACGGCCTCCCCCCTCCTCCTCCTCCTCCTCCTCCTCCTGCTCCTCCTCCCCCCCCCCCCGGACATGGTGCAGGGATCAGAGACACCTCAGACACTTGCTACCCAAAGTGCAAAGGGCATCAGTTGCTCCTCCAAACCCCCCGCCCAGCAGACCGCGTTGTCCAGCCAGCCCCCGGGCCTCCCTGGGGTGCCCAGCACAAAAGTGCAGACACCCACCGGACCCTCAATCTCAGTTTTCGGATGTTTTTGCCACTCTAAGGACCCGCAGGCCAGCTGGGCCTTCTGGCAGGACAGAGAGCCCCGGAATCCGACGTGGAGAGCTGGGTGTACGTCCCCATGAGGAGGCGGTCCCCACCTCCGCGGCTCTCCCCTTGCGGGGAGTGGCAGCCGCGGGGCCTCAGAGAAGACACCAGGCTGGGCCCCCGCGGCACAGAGGGAGCACGTCCCCCGCAGGCCGCTTAGCGAGGGCGGCAGGCGGACGGTTGGGTTGCGAGACACCCTGCGGCCGCCCTGCTACCGGGTTCCTGGGAGGGCGTCCTGGAACCAGCGTCCACACCAAGCCCTTGGAAGGCCCAGGCGACGGAGGAGCCCCGTCAGCGAGGGGCCGAGGACGGTGACAGGTGACAGGTGACAGGCCGGGCGGGAAGGAGTCAGTCAGGCAGGGGCCGAGGAGGAGACGGGCTGGGTAAGGGTTAGGGTTAGAGTCAGGGCACAAGTCACAATCGCAAAGACCTGGAAGCGACCCGAGTGCCCATCCACCCACGAGTGCGTAAATAAAATGTGGCGCGTGGACACCACGGAGTGCCGTTCGGCTGTGAGGAACAGCGGTGAGAGGGCACCTCTCGTGGTTCTCCTGGCCAGAGCTGGAACCCGTTCCAGTAAGCCAAGTATCCCAAGAATGGACACACGAGCACCACGTGCTCGCGCTCACCGGCAAATTGGTACGAACCGATGGACACCTAAGTGGACCCAGAGGACTCACCTTCATCGGGTGGGTGTCGGGCGGGCGTGGGGAGGGGATGGGCATACACATCCATTAGGAATGGGGTGGGTGCGCACCCACTGGGGGATGGGCGCACTTGAAGCTCTGACCCGAGGGGGGAGGCGGGGAGGGGGCGATGTACCCGACCTGAACATTGGTGCCCCCACAATACGCTGGAACAACATGAGAGGTAAATGAATAAGAACACAGGGGGGAGGGGGGCACGGGCAACACATGTCACCTTAATACTTGGACTCCCATCATCTGCTTGAAGAGAGAGAGAAAAGAAAATGCACTAATAGAGATAAGAGACACTTTTTAAAAATAATGAATCCGAAGAGAAAAGTAAAAGGAGGCCTGTGGAGCAGGTCTGGGTGTGACTCCGGATCCCCCAACATCAGGTGCCACCACCAAAGATTCCTACGTGGAGCCCATAGAACCCCAAAAGCAACGGGACGAGTTCTGGTCACATACTCCCTCAAAATGACATCCTGGCCTTCTTCTGCAACTCCCTCCCCTCTCAGCCTCTCAAGGTTTCCTCCAGCGTGTCGGTTCCCACAGAGCAGACTTTTGGTCTGAGACCTGACAGTCCAGATGCCACGCATGCTGCCGCGTGGCGGCGGTGTCGCGGCTCGGGACAAGAGGAGGCCCCACGGTGCGGGCTGGGGCGCCAGGCACCGCGGCGGGCGCTGAGGGTGGGGGTGACCCCCAGCCCGGGCCTCCGCGGCGCTCCCAGAAAGGGGACAGAACAAGAGGCCAAAAAAAAAAGAAGAAGCCTACGGCACCCGGTATTCCCAGGCCCGACCCTGCTTAGCTTCCGAGATCAGACGAGATGGGGCGCGTTCGGGGTGGTGTGGCCGTAGACGGCGGAGGGCGCCCCTGCCCCGCTCAAGAAGCCGAGCCTCTCTGCGCTTCCCCGCCGCCGCCTCCTCCCGCCCCAGGCTCCGCGGGGGCCGGGCCTGTTGAGTTTGCCGCCCGGTCCGGCGGGCTCCGAGGGACGGGGGGTGATGGGCGGGGCGGGGCGGGGCGGGCAGGGAGGGGCGGGCCGTGGTGGGGGGCTGTCTCTCTACACACACAGACACACAGACACACAGACAACACACACGCACCCACACACACACACTCGCACTCACACTCACTCACTCACTCACACTCACACAAGATGCGCCTCCACGGCTGGACTCGCCAAGGTGGAGACCTTCCAGCCCCCCTCCTCTCCTCGCCTGGCCTCCTTCACCTCCCCGCCCCCCACCCCCAGCGCGTCGCCGCTGCCGCCGCCGCCAAAGACTGCGCACGCGCGGGGCGCTCGCCCTTTGACCCCAGCCAGGGGCCGCCCTCCCCCACAACCCCTTTCAGCTGTGCCCCCCGCCCTGTGGGTGGGCGGCCGCCTCTTCCCCCGGGTCAGGGCTGGGGCACAGCGCATGGGGGAGGGGAGCCAGTGTATGGGGCGTCTCTCTCTCGGGATGTGGCCCATGGGTGGGGTGGGGTGGCTTGGTCTGTGGGGCGCTGAAGAAATCAGTCCCCTCCATCTCCTCCCTCTGGAAAACGCCCAAGCCCTTGGGGAACTGCCCGCACCGCTACCGTGGGGGCCGGGACCCTCCTCTGTGTCCTCCTGTGGCCCAGTCCAAGGGGCCTAGGCCTGGCCGGGGCTGCATTGGACCCCACCCACCCTGGCGTGTGGACTCGCCAAAAATCGGCGATTAGATATTGGATTCCAGCTTCATTGAGGTCATTTCACTAATGAGTGCACCGGAAAGAGTTTCCTAATCCATCTGTGAGGGTGGCAACTGAAAGAGAATTTTTTTTTTTTTTTTTGAGACAGAGTCTCGCTTTGTTGCCTAGGCTAGAGTGAGTGCCGTGGCGTTAGCCTAGCTCACAGCAACCTCAAACTCCTGGGCTCAAGCAATCCTTCTGCCTCAGCCTCCCAAGTAGCTGGGACTACAGGCATGCGCCACCATGCCTGGCTCATTTTCCTATATATATTAGTTGGCCAATTAATTTCTTTCTATTTACAGTAGAGACCGGGTCTGGCTCTTGCTCAGGCTGGTTTCGAACTCCTGACCTCGAGCAATCCGCCCGCCTCGGCCTCCCAGAGAGCTAGGATTACAGGCTTGAGCCACCGCGCCCGGCCTGAAAGAGAATTTGAAAGCTGACAGAATAGGCGAGGAAAGGCATAGGAGATTTCCACACCCAGTAAGGAAGCCTTTCCCGAAATGGAAGAAAGAAAGGAGCAAACAGAGACACACCGGTAGCCCGCCCGGATGAGAGTCTGCCTCTGAGAGAAAGTACCCTGACCAGGTTCACCCGTGGGTGGGTCGCGAGCTAGCGGCATTCAGAAGAGCGAGGCCCGCAGTCTGTGCAGAAGACACCTGCACTCGGGCGTGTGTGGCGGCACAATTCACAAGCAGCTCCAGATGTTAAACCAAGGAGAAGCCAGGGAGTTCCCAACGCCCCAGGTGTCCTCAGCCCACGACTGGCTGCTGTGGGAATGCGAAGCCCGGCTCCTTGTCTCAGAGCCGGACAACCAGGAGGTGTGATGTCCACCCCGCGGTTCCCAGGAGGATCAGGCTGAAGCTGCGACTTGGCCTGAAAGTGTCCCCTCGCATGGCCACCCCCTTCCCCTTCCTGCTCCTCTACTCCTGGTGCCCCTCCATCCAGGGGCCAGACCTTAAAGAGTCACCCGCAAGAGAATCCTGGTCCCAAAGGAGCCTTCTGGGGGACCCGTGCTGAGAGAGGTTGTGGGCATGGCCCGCTGGGGCTCTGCCCGACCCAGGGCTGAGAGATGCAACCTCCCAGCTCTGGGTCCCTGCAGGAAGTGTTGGCAAGCACAGGGCCAGTCCTCCAAAGGCCCAGGTGCAGGGAGCCCAGGCCAAGCAGCCCGTTGAAGAAGCCACATGCCGTGCCACCCCGGGAACACGACTGCAGGTCACGGCCTCCCCCCTCCTCCTCCTCCTCCTCCTCCTCCTGCTCCTCCTCCCCCCCCCCCCGGACATGGTGCAGGGATCAGAGACACCTCAGACACTTGCTACCCAAAGTGCAAAGGGCATCAGTTGCTCCTCCAAACCCCCCGCCCAGCAGACCGCGTTGTCCAGCCAGCCCCCGGGCCTCCCTGGGGTGCCCAGCACAAAAGTGCAGACACCCACCGGACCCTCAATCTCAGTTTTCGGATGTTTTTGCCACTCTAAGGACCCGCAGGCCAGCTGGGCCTTCTGGCAGGACAGAGAGCCCCGGAATCCGACGTGGAGAGCTGGGTGTACGTCCCCATGAGGAGGCGGTCCCCACCTCCGCGGCTCTCCCCTTGCGGGGAGTGGCAGCCGCGGGGCCTCAGAGAAGACACCAGGCTGGGCCCCCGCGGCACAGAGGGAGCACGTCCCCCGCAGGCCGCTTAGCGAGGGCGGCAGGCGGACGGTTGGGTTGCGAGACACCCTGCGGCCGCCCTGCTACCGGGTTCCTGGGAGGGCGTCCTGGAACCAGCGTCCACACCAAGCCCTTGGAAGGCCCAGGCGACGGAGGAGCCCCGTCAGCGAGGGGCCGAGGACGGTGACAGGTGACAGGTGACAGGCCGGGCGGGAAGGAGTCAGTCAGGCAGGGGCCGAGGAGGAGACGGGCTGGGTAAGGGTTAGGGTTAGAGTCAGGGCACAAGTCACAATCGCAAAGACCTGGAAGCGACCCGAGTGCCCATCCACCCACGAGTGCGTAAATAAAATGTGGCGCGTGGACACCACGGAGTGCCGTTCGGCTGTGAGGAACAGCGGTGAGAGGGCACCTCTCGTGGTTCTCCTGGCCAGAGCTGGAACCCGTTCCAGTAAGCCAAGTATCCCAAGAATGGACACACGAGCACCACGTGCTCGCGCTCACCGGCAAATTGGTACGAACCGATGGACACCTAAGTGGACCCAGAGGACTCACCTTCATCGGGTGGGTGTCGGGCGGGCGTGGGGAGGGGATGGGCATACACATCCATTAGGAATGGGGTGGGTGCGCACCCACTGGGGGATGGGCGCACTTGAAGCTCTGACCCGAGGGGGGAGGCGGGGAGGGGGCGATGTACCCGACCTGAACATTGGTGCCCCCACAATACGCTGGAACAACATGAGAGGTAAATGAATAAGAACACAGGGGGGAGGGGGGCACGGGCAACACATGTCACCTTAATACTTGGACTCCCATCATCTGCTTGAAGAGAGAGAGAAAAGAAAATGCACTAATAGAGATAAGAGACACTTTTTAAAAATAATGAATCCGAAGAGAAAAGTAAAAGGAGGCCTGTGGAGCAGGTCTGGGTGTGACTCCGGATCCCCCAACATCAGGTGCCACCACCAAAGATTCCTACGTGGAGCCCATAGAACCCCAAAAGCAACGGGACGAGTTCTGGTCACATACTCCCTCAAAATGACATCCTGGCCTTCTTCTGCAACTCCCTCCCCTCTCAGCCTCTCAAGGTTTCCTCCAGCGTGTCGGTTCCCACAGAGCAGACTTTTGGTCTGAGACCTGACAGTCCAGATGCCACGCATGCTGCCGCGTGGCGGCGGTGTCGCGGCTCGGGACAAGAGGAGGCCCCACGGTGCGGGCTGGGGCGCCAGGCACCGCGGCGGGCGCTGAGGGTGGGGGTGACCCCCAGCCCGGGCCTCCGCGGCGCTCCCAGAAAGGGGACAGAACAAGAGGCCAAAAAAAAAAGAAGAAGCCTACGGCACCCGGTATTCCCAGGCCCGACCCTGCTTAGCTTCCGAGATCAGACGAGATGGGGCGCGTTCGGGGTGGTGTGGCCGTAGACGGCGGAGGGCGCCCCTGCCCCGCTCAAGAAGCCGAGCCTCTCTGCGCTTCCCCGCCGCCGCCTCCTCCCGCCCCAGGCTCCGCGGGGGCCGGGCCTGTTGAGTTTGCCGCCCGGTCCGGCGGGCTCCGAGGGACGGGGGGTGATGGGCGGGGCGGGGCGGGGCGGGCAGGGAGGGGCGGGCCGTGGTGGGGGGCTGTCTCTCTACACACACAGACACACAGACACACAGACAACACACACGCACCCACACACACACACTCGCACTCACACTCACTCACTCACTCACACTCACACAAGATGCGCCTCCACGGCTGGACTCGCCAAGGTGGAGACCTTCCAGCCCCCCTCCTCTCCTCGCCTGGCCTCCTTCACCTCCCCGCCCCCCACCCCCAGCGCGTCGCCGCTGCCGCCGCCGCCAAAGACTGCGCACGCGCGGGGCGCTCGCCCTTTGACCCCAGCCAGGGGCCGCCCTCCCCCACAACCCCTTTCAGCTGTGCCCCCCGCCCTGTGGGTGGGCGGCCGCCTCTTCCCCCGGGTCAGGGCTGGGGCACAGCGCATGGGGGAGGGGAGCCAGTGTATGGGGCGTCTCTCTCTCGGGATGTGGCCCATGGGTGGGGTGGGGTGGCTTGGTCTGTGGGGCGCTGAAGAAATCAGTCCCCTCCATCTCCTCCCTCTGGAAAACGCCCAAGCCCTTGGGGAACTGCCCGCACCGCTACCGTGGGGGCCGGGACCCTCCTCTGTGTCCTCCTGTGGCCCAGTCCAAGGGGCCTAGGCCTGGCCGGGGCTGCATTGGACCCCACCCACCCTGGCGTGTGGACTCGCCAAAAATCGGCGATTAGATATTGGATTCCAGCTTCATTGAGGTCATTTCACTAATGAGTGCACCGGAAAGAGTTTCCTAATCCATCTGTGAGGGTGGCAACTGAAAGAGAATTTTTTTTTTTTTTTTTGAGACAGAGTCTCGCTTTGTTGCCTAGGCTAGAGTGAGTGCCGTGGCGTTAGCCTAGCTCACAGCAACCTCAAACTCCTGGGCTCAAGCAATCCTTCTGCCTCAGCCTCCCAAGTAGCTGGGACTACAGGCATGCGCCACCATGCCTGGCTCATTTTCCTATATATATTAGTTGGCCAATTAATTTCTTTCTATTTACAGTAGAGACCGGGTCTGGCTCTTGCTCAGGCTGGTTTCGAACTCCTGACCTCGAGCAATCCGCCCGCCTCGGCCTCCCAGAGAGCTAGGATTACAGGCTTGAGCCACCGCGCCCGGCCTGAAAGAGAATTTGAAAGCTGACAGAATAGGCGAGGAAAGGCATAGGAGATTTCCACACCCAGTAAGGAAGCCTTTCCCGAAATGGAAGAAAGAAAGGAGCAAACAGAGACACACCGGTAGCCCGCCCGGATGAGAGTCTGCCTCTGAGAGAAAGTACCCTGACCAGGTTCACCCGTGGGTGGGTCGCGAGCTAGCGGCATTCAGAAGAGCGAGGCCCGCAGTCTGTGCAGAAGACACCTGCACTCGGGCGTGTGTGGCGGCACAATTCACAAGCAGCTCCAGATGTTAAACCAAGGAGAAGCCAGGGAGTTCCCAACGCCCCAGGTGTCCTCAGCCCACGACTGGCTGCTGTGGGAATGCGAAGCCCGGCTCCTTGTCTCAGAGCCGGACAACCAGGAGGTGTGATGTCCACCCCGCGGTTCCCAGGAGGATCAGGCTGAAGCTGCGACTTGGCCTGAAAGTGTCCCCTCGCATGGCCACCCCCTTCCCCTTCCTGCTCCTCTACTCCTGGTGCCCCTCCATCCAGGGGCCAGACCTTAAAGAGTCACCCGCAAGAGAATCCTGGTCCCAAAGGAGCCTTCTGGGGGACCCGTGCTGAGAGAGGTTGTGGGCATGGCCCGCTGGGGCTCTGCCCGACCCAGGGCTGAGAGATGCAACCTCCCAGCTCTGGGTCCCTGCAGGAAGTGTTGGCAAGCACAGGGCCAGTCCTCCAAAGGCCCAGGTGCAGGGAGCCCAGGCCAAGCAGCCCGTTGAAGAAGCCACATGCCGTGCCACCCCGGGAACACGACTGCAGGTCACGGCCTCCCCCCTCCTCCTCCTCCTCCTCCTCCTCCTGCTCCTCCTCCCCCCCCCCCCGGACATGGTGCAGGGATCAGAGACACCTCAGACACTTGCTACCCAAAGTGCAAAGGGCATCAGTTGCTCCTCCAAACCCCCCGCCCAGCAGACCGCGTTGTCCAGCCAGCCCCCGGGCCTCCCTGGGGTGCCCAGCACAAAAGTGCAGACACCCACCGGACCCTCAATCTCAGTTTTCGGATGTTTTTGCCACTCTAAGGACCCGCAGGCCAGCTGGGCCTTCTGGCAGGACAGAGAGCCCCGGAATCCGACGTGGAGAGCTGGGTGTACGTCCCCATGAGGAGGCGGTCCCCACCTCCGCGGCTCTCCCCTTGCGGGGAGTGGCAGCCGCGGGGCCTCAGAGAAGACACCAGGCTGGGCCCCCGCGGCACAGAGGGAGCACGTCCCCCGCAGGCCGCTTAGCGAGGGCGGCAGGCGGACGGTTGGGTTGCGAGACACCCTGCGGCCGCCCTGCTACCGGGTTCCTGGGAGGGCGTCCTGGAACCAGCGTCCACACCAAGCCCTTGGAAGGCCCAGGCGACGGAGGAGCCCCGTCAGCGAGGGGCCGAGGACGGTGACAGGTGACAGGTGACAGGCCGGGCGGGAAGGAGTCAGTCAGGCAGGGGCCGAGGAGGAGACGGGCTGGGTAAGGGTTAGGGTTAGAGTCAGGGCACAAGTCACAATCGCAAAGACCTGGAAGCGACCCGAGTGCCCATCCACCCACGAGTGCGTAAATAAAATGTGGCGCGTGGACACCACGGAGTGCCGTTCGGCTGTGAGGAACAGCGGTGAGAGGGCACCTCTCGTGGTTCTCCTGGCCAGAGCTGGAACCCGTTCCAGTAAGCCAAGTATCCCAAGAATGGACACACGAGCACCACGTGCTCGCGCTCACCGGCAAATTGGTACGAACCGATGGACACCTAAGTGGACCCAGAGGACTCACCTTCATCGGGTGGGTGTCGGGCGGGCGTGGGGAGGGGATGGGCATACACATCCATTAGGAATGGGGTGGGTGCGCACCCACTGGGGGATGGGCGCACTTGAAGCTCTGACCCGAGGGGGGAGGCGGGGAGGGGGCGATGTACCCGACCTGAACATTGGTGCCCCCACAATACGCTGGAACAACATGAGAGGTAAATGAATAAGAACACAGGGGGGAGGGGGGCACGGGCAACACATGTCACCTTAATACTTGGACTCCCATCATCTGCTTGAAGAGAGAGAGAAAAGAAAATGCACTAATAGAGATAAGAGACACTTTTTAAAAATAATGAATCCGAAGAGAAAAGTAAAAGGAGGCCTGTGGAGCAGGTCTGGGTGTGACTCCGGATCCCCCAACATCAGGTGCCACCACCAAAGATTCCTACGTGGAGCCCATAGAACCCCAAAAGCAACGGGACGAGTTCTGGTCACATACTCCCTCAAAATGACATCCTGGCCTTCTTCTGCAACTCCCTCCCCTCTCAGCCTCTCAAGGTTTCCTCCAGCGTGTCGGTTCCCACAGAGCAGACTTTTGGTCTGAGACCTGACAGTCCAGATGCCACGCATGCTGCCGCGTGGCGGCGGTGTCGCGGCTCGGGACAAGAGGAGGCCCCACGGTGCGGGCTGGGGCGCCAGGCACCGCGGCGGGCGCTGAGGGTGGGGGTGACCCCCAGCCCGGGCCTCCGCGGCGCTCCCAGAAAGGGGACAGAACAAGAGGCCAAAAAAAAAAGAAGAAGCCTACGGCACCCGGTATTCCCAGGCCCGACCCTGCTTAGCTTCCGAGATCAGACGAGATGGGGCGCGTTCGGGGTGGTGTGGCCGTAGACGGCGGAGGGCGCCCCTGCCCCGCTCAAGAAGCCGAGCCTCTCTGCGCTTCCCCGCCGCCGCCTCCTCCCGCCCCAGGCTCCGCGGGGGCCGGGCCTGTTGAGTTTGCCGCCCGGTCCGGCGGGCTCCGAGGGACGGGGGGTGATGGGCGGGGCGGGGCGGGGCGGGCAGGGAGGGGCGGGCCGTGGTGGGGGGCTGTCTCTCTACACACACAGACACACAGACACACAGACAACACACACGCACCCACACACACACACTCGCACTCACACTCACTCACTCACTCACACTCACACAAGATGCGCCTCCACGGCTGGACTCGCCAAGGTGGAGACCTTCCAGCCCCCCTCCTCTCCTCGCCTGGCCTCCTTCACCTCCCCGCCCCCCACCCCCAGCGCGTCGCCGCTGCCGCCGCCGCCAAAGACTGCGCACGCGCGGGGCGCTCGCCCTTTGACCCCAGCCAGGGGCCGCCCTCCCCCACAACCCCTTTCAGCTGTGCCCCCCGCCCTGTGGGTGGGCGGCCGCCTCTTCCCCCGGGTCAGGGCTGGGGCACAGCGCATGGGGGAGGGGAGCCAGTGTATGGGGCGTCTCTCTCTCGGGATGTGGCCCATGGGTGGGGTGGGGTGGCTTGGTCTGTGGGGCGCTGAAGAAATCAGTCCCCTCCATCTCCTCCCTCTGGAAAACGCCCAAGCCCTTGGGGAACTGCCCGCACCGCTACCGTGGGGGCCGGGACCCTCCTCTGTGTCCTCCTGTGGCCCAGTCCAAGGGGCCTAGGCCTGGCCGGGGCTGCATTGGACCCCACCCACCCTGGCGTGTGGACTCGCCAAAAATCGGCGATTAGATATTGGATTCCAGCTTCATTGAGGTCATTTCACTAATGAGTGCACCGGAAAGAGTTTCCTAATCCATCTGTGAGGGTGGCAACTGAAAGAGAATTTTTTTTTTTTTTTTTTGAGACAGAGTCTCGCTTTGTTGCCTAGGCTAGAGTGAGTGCCGTGGCGTTAGCCTAGCTCACAGCAACCTCAAACTCCTGGGCTCAAGCAATCCTTCTGCCTCAGCCTCCCAAGTAGCTGGGACTACAGGCATGCGCCACCATGCCTGGCTCATTTTCCTATATATATTAGTTGGCCAATTAATTTCTTTCTATTTACAGTAGAGACCGGGTCTGGCTCTTGCTCAGGCTGGTTTCGAACTCCTGACCTCGAGCAATCCGCCCGCCTCGGCCTCCCAGAGAGCTAGGATTACAGGCTTGAGCCACCGCGCCCGGCCTGAAAGAGAATTTGAAAGCTGACAGAATAGGCGAGGAAAGGCATAGGAGATTTCCACACCCAGTAAGGAAGCCTTTCCCGAAATGGAAGAAAGAAAGGAGCAAACAGAGACACACCGGTAGCCCGCCCGGATGAGAGTCTGCCTCTGAGAGAAAGTACCCTGACCAGGTTCACCCGTGGGTGGGTCGCGAGCTAGCGGCATTCAGAAGAGCGAGGCCCGCAGTCTGTGCAGAAGACACCTGCACTCGGGCGTGTGTGGCGGCACAATTCACAAGCAGCTCCAGATGTTAAACCAAGGAGAAGCCAGGGAGTTCCCAACGCCCCAGGTGTCCTCAGCCCACGACTGGCTGCTGTGGGAATGCGAAGCCCGGCTCCTTGTCTCAGAGCCGGACAACCAGGAGGTGTGATGTCCACCCCGCGGTTCCCAGGAGGATCAGGCTGAAGCTGCGACTTGGCCTGAAAGTGTCCCCTCGCATGGCCACCCCCTTCCCCTTCCTGCTCCTCTACTCCTGGTGCCCCTCCATCCAGGGGCCAGACCTTAAAGAGTCACCCGCAAGAGAATCCTGGTCCCAAAGGAGCCTTCTGGGGGACCCGTGCTGAGAGAGGTTGTGGGCATGGCCCGCTGGGGCTCTGCCCGACCCAGGGCTGAGAGATGCAACCTCCCAGCTCTGGGTCCCTGCAGGAAGTGTTGGCAAGCACAGGGCCAGTCCTCCAAAGGCCCAGGTGCAGGGAGCCCAGGCCAAGCAGCCCGTTGAAGAAGCCACATGCCGTGCCACCCCGGGAACACGACTGCAGGTCACGGCCTCCCCCCTCCTCCTCCTCCTCCTCCTCCTCCAGCTCCTCCTCCCCCCCCCCCCCCGGACATGGTGCAGGGATCAGAGACACCTCAGACACTTGCTACCCAAAGTGCAAAGGGCATCAGTTGCTCCTCCAAACCCCCCGCCCAGCAGACCGCGTTGTCCAGCCAGCCCCCGGGCCTCCCTGGGGTGCCCAGCACAAAAGTGCAGACACCCACCGGACCCTCAATCTCAGTTTTCGGATGTTTTTGCCACTCTAAGGACCCGCAGGCCAGCTGGGCCTTCTGGCAGGACAGAGAGCCCCGGAATCCGACGTGGAGAGCTGGGTGTACGTCCCCATGAGGAGGCGGTCCCCACCTCCGCGGCTCTCCCCTTGCGGGGAGTGGCAGCCGCGGGGCCTCAGAGAAGACACCAGGCTGGGCCCCCGCGGCACAGAGGGAGCACGTCCCCCGCAGGCCGCTTAGCGAGGGCGGCAGGCGGACGGTTGGGTTGCGAGACACCCTGCGGCCGCCCTGCTACCGGGTTCCTGGGAGGGCGTCCTGGAACCAGCGTCCACACCAAGCCCTTGGAAGGCCCAGGCGACGGAGGAGCCCCGTCAGCGAGGGGCCGAGGACGGTGACAGGTGACAGGTGACAGGCCGGGCGGGAAGGAGTCAGTCAGGCAGGGGCCGAGGAGGAGACGGGCTGGGTAAGGGTTAGGGTTAGAGTCAGGGCACAAGTCACAATCGCAAAGACCTGGAAGCGACCCGAGTGCCCATCCACCCACGAGTGCGTAAATAAAATGTGGCGCGTGGACACCACGGAGTGCCGTTCGGCTGTGAGGAACAGCGGTGAGAGGGCACCTCTCGTGGTTCTCCTGGCCAGAGCTGGAACCCGTTCCAGTAAGCCAAGTATCCCAAGAATGGACACACGAGCACCACGTGCTCGCGCTCACCGGCAAATTGGTACGAACCGATGGACACCTAAGTGGACCCAGAGGACTCACCTTCATCGGGTGGGTGTCGGGCGGGCGTGGGGAGGGGATGGGCATACACATCCATTAGGAATGGGGTGGGTGCGCACCCACTGGGGGATGGGCGCACTTGAAGCTCTGACCCGAGGGGGGAGGCGGGGAGGGGGCGATGTACCCGACCTGAACATTGGTGCCCCCACAATACGCTGGAACAACATGAGAGGTAAATGAATAAGAACACAGGGGGGAGGGGGGCACGGGCAACACATGTCACCTTAATACTTGGACTCCCATCATCTGCTTGAAGAGAGAGAGAAAAGAAAATGCACTAATAGAGATAAGAGACACTTTTTAAAAATAATGAATCCGAAGAGAAAAGTAAAAGGAGGCCTGTGGAGCAGGTCTGGGTGTGACTCCGGATCCCCCAACATCAGGTGCCACCACCAAAGATTCCTACGTGGAGCCCATAGAACCCCAAAAGCAACGGGACGAGTTCTGGTCACATACTCCCTCAAAATGACATCCTGGCCTTCTTCTGCAACTCCCTCCCCTCTCAGCCTCTCAAGGTTTCCTCCAGCGTGTCGGTTCCCACAGAGCAGACTTTTGGTCTGAGACCTGACAGTCCAGATGCCACGCATGCTGCCGCGTGGCGGCGGTGTCGCGGCTCGGGACAAGAGGAGGCCCCACGGTGCGGGCTGGGGCGCCAGGCACCGCGGCGGGCGCTGAGGGTGGGGGTGACCCCCAGCCCGGGCCTCCGCGGCGCTCCCAGAAAGGGGACAGAACAAGAGGCCAAAAAAAAAAGAAGAAGCCTACGGCACCCGGTATTCCCAGGCCCGACCCTGCTTAGCTTCCGAGATCAGACGAGATGGGGCGCGTTCGGGGTGGTGTGGCCGTAGACGGCGGAGGGCGCCCCTGCCCCGCTCAAGAAGCCGAGCCTCTCTGCGCTTCCCCGCCGCCGCCTCCTCCCGCCCCAGGCTCCGCGGGGGCCGGGCCTGTTGAGTTTGCCGCCCGGTCCGGCGGGCTCCGAGGGACGGGGGGTGATGGGCGGGGCGGGGCGGGGCGGGCAGGGAGGGGCGGGCCGTGGTGGGGGGCTGTCTCTCTACACACACAGACACACAGACACACAGACAACACACACACACCCACACACACACACTCGCACTCACACTCACTCACTCACTCACACTCACACAAGATGCGCCTCCACGGCTGGACTCGCCAAGGTGGAGACCTTCCAGCCCCCCTCCTCTCCTCGCCTGGCCTCCTTCACCTCCCCGCCCCCCACCCCCAGCGCGTCGCCGCTGCCGCCGCCGCCGCCGCCAATGACTGCGCACGCGCGGGGCGCTCGCCCTTTGACCCCAGCCAGGGGCCGCCCTCCCCCACAACCCCTTTCAGCTGTGCCCCCCGCCCTGTGGGTGGGCGGCCGCCTCTTCCCCCGGGTCAGGGCTGGGGCACAGCGCATGGGGGAGGGGAGCCAGTGTATGGGGCGTCTCTCTCTCGGGATGTGGCCCATGGGTGGGGTGGGGTGGCTTGGTCTGTGGGGCGCTGAAGAAATCAGTCCCCTCCATCTCCTCCCTCTGGAAAACGCCCAAGCCCTTGGGGAACTGCCCGCACCGCTACCGTGGGGGCCGGGACCCTCCTCTGTGTCCTCCTGTGGCCCAGTCCAAGGGGCCTAGGCCTGGCCGGGGCTGCATTGGACCCCACCCACCCTGGCGTGTGGACTCGCCAAAAATCGGCGATTAGATATTGGATTCCAGCTTCATTGAGGTCATTTCACTAATGAGTGCACCGGAAAGAGTTTCCTAATCCATCTGTGAGGGTGGCAACTGAAAGAGAATTTTTTTTTTTTTTTTGAGACAGAGTCTCGCTTTGTTGCCTAGGCTAGAGTGAGTGCCGTGGCGTTAGCCTAGCTCACAGCAACCTCAAACTCCTGGGCTCAAGCAATCCTTCTGCCTCAGCCTCCCAAGTAGCTGGGACTACAGGCATGCGCCACCATGCCTGGCTCATTTTCCTATATATATTAGTTGGCCAATTAATTTCTTTCTATTTACAGTAGAGACTGGGTCTGGCTCTTGCTCAGGCTGGTTTCGAACTCCTGACCTCGAGCAATCCGCCCGCCTCGGCCTCCCAGAGAGCTAGGATTACAGGCTTGAGCCACCGCGCCCGGCCTGAAAGAGAATTTGAAAGCTGACAGAATAGGCGAGGAAAGGCATAGGAGATTTCCACACCCAGTAAGGAAGCCTTTCCCGAAATGGAAGAAAGAAAGGAGCAAACAGAGACACACCGGTAGCCCGCCCGGATGAGAGTCTGCCTCTGAGAGAAAGTACCCTGACCAGGTTCACCCGTGGGTGGGTCGCGAGCTAGCGGCATTCAGAAGAGCGAGGCCCGCAGTCTGTGCAGAAGACACCTGCACTCGGGCGTGTGTGGCGGCACAATTCACAAGCAGCTCCAGATGTTAAACCAAGGAGAAGCCAGGGAGTTCCCAACGCCCCAGGTGTCCTCAGCCCACGACTGGCTGCTGTGGGAATGCGAAGCCCGGCTCCTTGTCTCAGAGCCGGACAACCAGGAGGTGTGATGTCCACCCCGCGGTTCCCAGGAGGATCAGGCTGAAGCTGCGACTTGGCCTGAAAGTGTCCCCTCGCATGGCCACCCCCTTCCCCTTCCTGCTCCTCTACTCCTGGTGCCCCTCCATCCAGGGGCCAGACCTTAAAGAGTCACCCGCAAGAGAATCCTGGTCCCAAAGGAGCCTTCTGGGGGACCCGTGCTGAGAGAGGTTGTGGGCATGGCCCGCTGGGGCTCTGCCCGACCCAGGGCTGAGAGATGCAACCTCCCAGCTCTGGGTCCCTGCAGGAAGTGTTGGCAAGCACAGGGCCAGTCCTCCAAAGGCCCAGGTGCAGGGAGCCCAGGCCAAGCAGCCCGTTGAAGAAGCCACATGCCGTGCCACCCCGGGAACACGACTGCAGGTCACGGCCTCCCCCCTCCTCCTCCTCCTCCTCCTCCTCCAGCTCCTCCTCCCCCCCCCCCCCCGGACATGGTGCAGGGATCAGAGACACCTCAGACACTTGCTACCCAAAGTGCAAAGGGCATCAGTTGCTCCTCCAAACCCCCCGCCCAGCAGACCGCGTTGTCCAGCCAGCCCCCGGGCCTCCCTGGGGTGCCCAGCACAAAAGTGCAGACACCCACCGGACCCTCAATCTCAGTTTTCGGATGTTTTTGCCACTCTAAGGACCCGCAGGCCAGCTGGGCCTTCTGGCAGGACAGAGAGCCCCGGAATCCGACGTGGAGAGCTGGGTGTACGTCCCCATGAGGAGGCGGTCCCCACCTCCGCGGCTCTCCCCTTGCGGGGAGTGGCAGCCGCGGGGCCTCAGAGAAGACACCAGGCTGGGCCCCCGCGGCACAGAGGGAGCACGTCCCCCGCAGGCCGCTTAGCGAGGGCGGCAGGCGGACGGTTGGGTTGCGAGACACCCTGCGGCCGCCCTGCTGCCGGGTTCCTGGGAGGGCGTCCTGGAACCAGCGTCCACACCAAGCCCTTGGAAGGCCCAGGCGACGGAGGAGCCCCGTCAGCGAGGGGCCGAGGACGGTGACAGGTGACAGGTGACAGGCCGGGCGGGAAGGAGTCAGTCAGGCAGGGGCCGAGGAGGAGACGGGCTGGGTAAGGGTTAGGGTTAGAGTCAGGGCACAAGTCACAATCGCAAAGACCTGGAAGCGACCCGAGTGCCCATCCACCCACGAGTGCGTAAATAAAATGTGGCGCGTGGACACCACGGAGTGCCGTTCGGCTGTGAGGAACAGCGGTGAGAGGGCACCTCTCGTGGTTCTCCTGGCCAGAGCTGGAACCCGTTCCAGTAAGCCAAGTATCCCAAGAATGGACACACGAGCACCACGTGCTCGCGCTCACCGGCAAATTGGTACGAACCGATGGACACCTAAGTGGACCCAGAGGACTCACCTTCATCGGGTGGGTGTCGGGCGGGCGTGGGGAGGGGATGGGCATACACATCCATTAGGAATGGGGTGGGTGCGCACCCACTGGGGGATGGGCGCACTTGAAGCTCTGACCCGAGGGGGGAGGCGGGGAGGGGGCGATGTACCCGACCTGAACATTGGTGCCCCCACAATACGCTGGAACAACATGAGAGGTAAATGAATAAGAACACAGGGGGGAGGGGGGCACGGGCAACACATGTCACCTTAATACTTGGACTCCCATCATCTGCTTGAAGAGAGAGAGAAAAGAAAATGCACTAATAGAGATAAGAGACACTTTTTAAAAATAATGAATCCGAAGAGAAAAGTAAAAGGAGGCCTGTGGAGCAGGTCTGGGTGTGACTCCGGATCCCCCAACATCAGGTGCCACCACCAAAGATTCCTACGTGGAGCCCATAGAACCCCAAAAGCAACGGGACGAGTTCTGGTCACATACTCCCTCAAAATGACATCCTGGCCTTCTTCTGCAACTCCCTCCCCTCTCAGCCTCTCAAGGTTTCCTCCAGCGTGTCGGTTCCCACAGAGCAGACTTTTGGTCTGAGACCTGACAGTCCAGATGCCACGCATGCTGCCGCGTGGCGGCGGTGTCGCGGCTCGGGACAAGAGGAGGCCCCACGGTGCGGGCTGGGGCGCCAGGCACCGCGGCGGGCGCTGAGGGTGGGGGTGACCCCCAGCCCGGGCCTCCGCGGCGCTCCCAGAAAGGGGACAGAACAAGAGGCCAAAAAAAAAAGAAGAAGCCTACGGCACCCGGTATTCCCAGGCCCGACCCTGCTTAGCTTCCGAGATCAGACGAGATGGGGCGCGTTCGGGGTGGTGTGGCCGTAGACGGCGGAGGGCGCCCCTGCCCCGCTCAAGAAGCCGAGCCTCTCTGCGCTTCCCCGCCGCCGCCTCCTCCCGCCCCAGGCTCCGCGGGGGCCGGGCCTGTTGAGTTTGCCGCCCGGTCCGGCGGGCTCCGAGGGACGGGGGGTGATGGGCGGGGCGGGGCGGGGCGGGCAGGGAGGGGCGGGCCGTGGTGGGGGGCTGTCTCTCTACACACACAGACACACAGACACACAGACAACACACACACACCCACACACACACACTCGCACTCACACTCACTCACTCACTCACACTCACACAAGATGCGCCTCCACGGCTGGACTCGCCAAGGTGGAGACCTTCCAGCCCCCCTCCTCTCCTCGCCTGGCCTCCTTCACCTCCCCGCCCCCCACCCCCAGCGCGTCGCCGCTGCCGCCGCCGCCGCCGCCAATGACTGCGCACGCGCGGGGCGCTCGCCCTTTGACCCCAGCCAGGGGCCGCCCTCCCCCACAACCCCTTTCAGCTGTGCCCCCCGCCCTGTGGGTGGGCGGCCGCCTCTTCCCCCGGGTCAGGGCTGGGGCACAGCGCATGGGGGAGGGGAGCCAGTGTATGGGGCGTCTCTCTCTCGGGATGTGGCCCATGGGTGGGGTGGGGTGGCTTGGTCTGTGGGGCGCTGAAGAAATCAGTCCCCTCCATCTCCTCCCTCTGGAAAACGCCCAAGCCCTTGGGGAACTGCCCGCACCGCTACCGTGGGGGCCGGGACCCTCCTCTGTGTCCTCCTGTGGCCCAGTCCAAGGGGCCTAGGCCTGGCCGGGGCTGCATTGGACCCCACCCACCCTGGCGTGTGGACTCGCCAAAAATCGGCGATTAGATATTGGATTCCAGCTTCATTGAGGTCATTTCACTAATGAGTGCACCGGAAAGAGTTTCCTAATCCATCTGTGAGGGTGGCAACTGAAAGAGAATTTTTTTTTTTTTTTTGAGACAGAGTCTCGCTTTGTTGCCTAGGCTAGAGTGAGTGCCGTGGCGTTAGCCTAGCTCACAGCAACCTCAAACTCCTGGGCTCAAGCAATCCTTCTGCCTCAGCCTCCCAAGTAGCTGGGACTACAGGCATGCGCCACCATGCCTGGCTCATTTTCCTATATATATTAGTTGGCCAATTAATTTCTTTCTATTTACAGTAGAGACTGGGTCTGGCTCTTGCTCAGGCTGGTTTCGAACTCCTGACCTCGAGCAATCCGCCCGCCTCGGCCTCCCAGAGAGCTAGGATTACAGGCTTGAGCCACCGCGCCCGGCCTGAAAGAGAATTTGAAAGCTGACAGAATAGGCGAGGAAAGGCATAGGAGATTTCCACACCCAGTAAGGAAGCCTTTCCCGAAATGGAAGAAAGAAAGGAGCAAACAGAGACACACCGGTAGCCCGCCCGGATGAGAGTCTGCCTCTGAGAGAAAGTACCCTGACCAGGTTCACCCGTGGGTGGGTCGCGAGCTAGCGGCATTCAGAAGAGCGAGGCCCGCAGTCTGTGCAGAAGACACCTGCACTCGGGCGTGTGTGGCGGCACAATTCACAAGCAGCTCCAGATGTTAAACCAAGGAGAAGCCAGGGAGTTCCCAACGCCCCAGGTGTCCTCAGCCCACGACTGGCTGCTGTGGGAATGCGAAGCCCGGCTCCTTGTCTCAGAGCCGGACAACCAGGAGGTGTGATGTCCACCCCGCGGTTCCCAGGAGGATCAGGCTGAAGCTGCGACTTGGCCTGAAAGTGTCCCCTCGCATGGCCACCCCCTTCCCCTTCCTGCTCCTCTACTCCTGGTGCCCCTCCATCCAGGGGCCAGACCTTAAAGAGTCACCCGCAAGAGAATCCTGGTCCCAAAGGAGCCTTCTGGGGGACCCGTGCTGAGAGAGGTTGTGGGCATGGCCCGCTGGGGCTCTGCCCGACCCAGGGCTGAGAGATGCAACCTCCCAGCTCTGGGTCCCTGCAGGAAGTGTTGGCAAGCACAGGGCCAGTCCTCCAAAGGCCCAGGTGCAGGGAGCCCAGGCCAAGCAGCCCGTTGAAGAAGCCACATGCCGTGCCACCCCGGGAACACGACTGCAGGTCACGGCCTCCCCCCTCCTCCTCCTCCTCCTCCTCCTCCAGCTCCTCCTCCCCCCCCCCCCCCGGACATGGTGCAGGGATCAGAGACACCTCAGACACTTGCTACCCAAAGTGCAAAGGGCATCAGTTGCTCCTCCAAACCCCCCGCCCAGCAGACCGCGTTGTCCAGCCAGCCCCCGGGCCTCCCTGGGGTGCCCAGCACAAAAGTGCAGACACCCACCGGACCCTCAATCTCAGTTTTCGGATGTTTTTGCCACTCTAAGGACCCGCAGGCCAGCTGGGCCTTCTGGCAGGACAGAGAGCCCCGGAATCCGACGTGGAGAGCTGGGTGTACGTCCCCATGAGGAGGCGGTCCCCACCTCCGCGGCTCTCCCCTTGCGGGGAGTGGCAGCCGCGGGGCCTCAGAGAAGACACCAGGCTGGGCCCCCGCGGCACAGAGGGAGCACGTCCCCCGCAGGCCGCTTAGCGAGGGCGGCAGGCGGACGGTTGGGTTGCGAGACACCCTGCGGCCGCCCTGCTGCCGGGTTCCTGGGAGGGCGTCCTGGAACCAGCGTCCACACCAAGCCCTTGGAAGGCCCAGGCGACGGAGGAGCCCCGTCAGCGAGGGGCCGAGGACGGTGACAGGTGACAGGTGACAGGCCGGGCGGGAAGGAGTCAGTCAGGCAGGGGCCGAGGAGGAGACGGGCTGGGTAAGGGTTAGGGTTAGAGTCAGGGCACAAGTCACAATCGCAAAGACCTGGAAGCGACCCGAGTGCCCATCCACCCACGAGTGCGTAAATAAAATGTGGCGCGTGGACACCACGGAGTGCCGTTCGGCTGTGAGGAACAGCGGTGAGAGGGCACCTCTCGTGGTTCTCCTGGCCAGAGCTGGAACCCGTTCCAGTAAGCCAAGTATCCCAAGAATGGACACACGAGCACCACGTGCTCGCGCTCACCGGCAAATTGGTACGAACCGATGGACACCTAAGTGGACCCAGAGGACTCACCTTCATCGGGTGGGTGTCGGGCGGGCGTGGGGAGGGGATGGGCATACACATCCATTAGGAATGGGGTGGGTGCGCACCCACTGGGGGATGGGCGCACTTGAAGCTCTGACCCGAGGGGGGAGGCGGGGAGGGGGCGATGTACCCGACCTGAACATTGGTGCCCCCACAATACGCTGGAACAACATGAGAGGTAAATGAATAAGAACACAGGGGGGAGGGGGGCACGGGCAACACATGTCACCTTAATACTTGGACTCCCATCATCTGCTTGAAGAGAGAGAGAAAAGAAAATGCACTAATAGAGATAAGAGACACTTTTTAAAAATAATGAATCCGAAGAGAAAAGTAAAAGGAGGCCTGTGGAGCAGGTCTGGGTGTGACTCCGGATCCCCCAACATCAGGTGCCACCACCAAAGATTCCTACGTGGAGCCCATAGAACCCCAAAAGCAACGGGACGAGTTCTGGTCACATACTCCCTCAAAATGACATCCTGGCCTTCTTCTGCAACTCCCTCCCCTCTCAGCCTCTCAAGGTTTCCTCCAGCGTGTCGGTTCCCACAGAGCAGACTTTTGGTCTGAGACCTGACAGTCCAGATGCCACGCATGCTGCCGCGTGGCGGCGGTGTCGCGGCTCGGGACAAGAGGAGGCCCCACGGTGCGGGCTGGGGCGCCAGGCACCGCGGCGGGCGCTGAGGGTGGGGGTGACCCCCAGCCCGGGCCTCCGCGGCGCTCCCAGAAAGGGGACAGAACAAGAGGCCAAAAAAAAAAGAAGAAGCCTACGGCACCCGGTATTCCCAGGCCCGACCCTGCTTAGCTTCCGAGATCAGACGAGATGGGGCGCGTTCGGGGTGGTGTGGCCGTAGACGGCGGAGGGCGCCCCTGCCCCGCTCAAGAAGCCGAGCCTCTCTGCGCTTCCCCGCCGCCGCCTCCTCCCGCCCCAGGCTCCGCGGGGGCCGGGCCTGTTGAGTTTGCCGCCCGGTCCGGCGGGCTCCGAGGGACGGGGGGTGATGGGCGGGGCGGGGCGGGGCGGGCAGGGAGGGGCGGGCCGTGGTGGGGGGCTGTCTCTCTACACACACAGACACACAGACACACAGACAACACACACACACCCACACACACACACTCGCACTCACACTCACTCACTCACTCACACTCACACAAGATGCGCCTCCACGGCTGGACTCGCCAAGGTGGAGACCTTCCAGCCCCCCTCCTCTCCTCGCCTGGCCTCCTTCACCTCCCCGCCCCCCACCCCCAGCGCGTCGCCGCTGCCGCCGCCGCCAATGACTGCGCACGCGCGGGGCGCTCGCCCTTTGACCCCAGCCAGGGGCCGCCCTCCCCCACAACCCCTTTCAGCTGTGCCCCCCGCCCTGTGGGTGGGCGGCCGCCTCTTCCCCCGGGTCAGGGCTGGGGCACAGCGCATGGGGGAGGGGAGCCAGTGTATGGGGCGTCTCTCTCTCGGGATGTGGCCCATGGGTGGGGTGGGGTGGCTTGGTCTGTGGGGCGCTGAAGAAATCAGTCCCCTCCATCTCCTCCCTCTGGAAAACGCCCAAGCCCTTGGGGAACTGCCCGCACCGCTACCGTGGGGGCCGGGACCCTCCTCTGTGTCCTCCTGTGGCCCAGTCCAAGGGGCCTAGGCCTGGCCGGGGCTGCATTGGACCCCACCCACCCTGGCGTGTGGACTCGCCAAAAATCGGCGATTAGATATTGGATTCCAGCTTCATTGAGGTCATTTCACTAATGAGTGCACCGGAAAGAGTTTCCTAATCCATCTGTGAGGGTGGCAACTGAAAGAGAATTTTTTTTTTTTTTTTTGAGACAGAGTCTCGCTTTGTTGCCTAGGCTAGAGTGAGTGCCGTGGCGTTAGCCTAGCTCACAGCAACCTCAAACTCCTGGGCTCAAGCAATCCTTCTGCCTCAGCCTCCCAAGTAGCTGGGACTACAGGCATGCGCCACCATGCCTGGCTCATTTTCCTATATATATTAGTTGGCCAATTAATTTCTTTCTATTTACAGTAGAGACCGGGTCTGGCTCTTGCTCAGGCTGGTTTCGAACTCCTGACCTCGAGCAATCCGCCCGCCTCGGCCTCCCAGAGAGCTAGGATTACAGGCTTGAGCCACCGCGCCCGGCCTGAAAGAGAATTTGAAAGCTGACAGAATAGGCGAGGAAAGGCATAGGAGATTTCCACACCCAGTAAGGAAGCCTTTCCCGAAATGGAAGAAAGAAAGGAGCAAACAGAGACACACCGGTAGCCCGCCCGGATGAGAGTCTGCCCCTGAGAGAAAGTACCCTGACCAGGTTCACCCGTGGGTGGGTCGCGAGCTAGCGGCATTCAGAAGAGCGAGGCCCGCAGTCTGTGCAGAAGACACCTGCACTCGGGCGTGTGTGGCGGCACAATTCACAAGCAGCTCCAGATGTTAAACCAAGGAGAAGCCAGGGAGTTCCCAACGCCCCAGGTGTCCTCAGCCCACGACTGGCTGCTGTGGGAATGCGAAGCCCGGCTCCTTGTCTCAGAGCCGGACAACCAGGAGGTGTGATGTCCACCCCGCGGTTCCCTGGAGGATCAGGCTGAAGCTGCGACTTGGCCTGAAAGTGTCCCCTCGCATGGCCACCCCCTTCCCCTTCCTGCTCCTCTACTCCTGGTGCCCCTCCATCCAGGGGCCAGACCTTAAAGAGTCACCCGCAAGAGAATCCTGGTCCCAAAGGAGCCTTCTGGGGGACCCGTGCTGAGAGAGGTTGTGGGCATGGCCCGCTGGGGCTCTGCCCGACCCAGGGCTGAGAGATGCAACCTCCCAGCTCTGGGTCCCTGCAGGAAGTGTTGGCAAGCACAGGGCCAGTCCTCCAAAGGCCCAGGTGCAGGGAGCCCAGGCCAAGCAGCCCGTTGAAGAAGCCACATGCCGTGCCACCCCGGGAACACGACTGCAGGTCACGGCCTCCCCCCTCCTCCTCCTCCTCCTCCTCCTCCAGCTCCTCCTCCCCCCCCCCCGGACATGGTGCAGGGATCAGAGACACCTCAGACACTTGCTACCCAAAGTGCAAAGGGCATCAGTTGCTCCTCCAAACCCCCCGCCCAGCAGACCGCGTAGTCCAGCCAGCCCCCGGGCCTCCCTGGGGTGCCCAGCACAAAAGTGCAGACACCCACCGGACCCTCAATCTCAGTTTTCGGATGTTTTTGCCACTCTAAGGACCCGCAGGCCAGCTGGGCCTTCTGGCAGGACAGAGAGCCCCGGAATCCGACGTGGAGAGCTGGGTGTACGTCCCCATGAGGAGGCGGTCCCCACCTCCGCGGCTCTCCCCTTGCGGGGAGTGGCAGCCGCGGGGCCTCAGAGAAGACACCAGGCTGGGCCCCCGCGGCACAGAGGGAGCACGTCCCCCGCAGGCTGCTTAGCGAGGGCGGCAGGCGGACGGTTGGGTTGCGAGACACCCTGCGGCCGCCCTGCTACCGGGTTCCTGGGAGGGCGTCCTGGAACCAGCGTCCACACCAAGCCCTTGGAAGGCCCAGGCGACGGAGGAGCCCCGTCAGCGAGGGGCCGAGGACGGTGACAGGTGACAGGTGACAGGCCGGGCGGGAAGGAGTCAGTCAGGCAGGGGCCGAGGAGGAGACGGGCTGGGTAAGGGTTAGGGTTAGAGTCAGGGCACAAGTCACAATCGCAAAGACCTGGAAGCGACCCGAGTGCCCATCCACCCACGAGTGCGTAAATAAAATGTGGCGCGTGGACACCACGGAGTGCCGTTCGGCTGTGAGGAACAGCGGTGAGAGGGCACCTCTCGTGGTTCTCCTGGCCAGAGCTGGAACCCGTTCCAGTAAGCCAAGTATCCCAAGAATGGACACACGAGCACCACGTGCTCGCGCTCACCGGCAAATTGGTACGAACCGATGGACACCTAAGTGGACCCAGAGGACTCACCTTCATCGGGTGGGTGTCGGGCGGGCGTGGGGAGGGGATGGGCATACACATCCATTAGGAATGGGGTGGGTGCGCACCCACTGGGGGATGGGCGCACTTGAAGCTCTGACCCGAGGGGGGAGGCGGGGAGGGGGCGATGTACCCGACCTGAACATTGGTGCCCCCACAATACGCTGGAACAACATGAGAGGTAAATGAATAAGAACACAGGGGGGAGGGGGGCACGGGCAACACATGTCACCTTAATACTTGGACTCCCATCATCTGCTTGAAGAGAGAGAGAAAAGAAAATGCACTAATAGAGATAAGAGACACTTTTTAAAAATAATGAATCCGAAGAGAAAAGTAAAAGGAGGCCTGTGGAGCAGGTCTGGGTGTGACTCCGGATCCCCCAACATCAGGTGCCACCACCAAAGATTCCTACGTGTAGCCCATAGAACCCCAAAAGCAACGGGACGAGTTCTGGTCACATACTCCCTCAAAATGACATCCTGGCCTTCTTCTGCAACTCCCTCCCCTCTCAGCCTCTCAAGGTTTCCTCCAGCGTGTCGGTTCCCACAGAGCAGACTTTTGGTCTGAGACCTGACAGTCCAGATGCCACGCATGCTGCCGCGTCGCGGCTCGGGACAAGAGGAGGCCCCACGGTGCGGGCTGGGGCGCCAGGCACCGCGGCGGGCGCTGAGGGTGGGGGTGACCCCCAGCCCGGGCCTCCGCGGCGCTCCCAGAAAGGGGACAGAACAAGAGGCCAAAAAAAAAAGAAGAAGCCTACGGCACCCGGTATTCCCAGGCCCGACCCTGCTTAGCTTCCGAGATCAGACGAGATGGGGCGCGTTCGGGGTGGTGTGGCCGTAGACGGCGGAGGGCGCCCCTGCCCCGCTCAAGAAGCCGAGCCTCTCTGCGCTTCCCCGCCGCCGCCTCCTCCCGCCCCAGGCTCCGCGGGGGCCGGGCCTGTTGAGTTTGCCGCCCGGTCCGGCGGGCTCCGAGGGACGGGGGGTGATGGGCGGGGCGGGGCGGGGCGGGCAGGGAGGGGCGGGCCGTGGTGGGGGGCTGTCTCTCTACACACACAGACACACAGACACACAGACAACACACACGCACCCACACACACACACTCGCACTCACACTCACTCACTCACTCACACTCACACAAGATGCGCCTCCACGGCTGGACTCGCCAAGGTGGAGACCTTCCAGCCCCCCTCCTCTCCTCGCCTGGCCTCCTTCACCTCCCCGCCCCCCACCCCCAGCGCGTCGCCCCTGCCGCCGCCGCCGCCACCGCCGCCGCCGCCAAAGACTGCGCACGCGCGGGGCGCTCGCCCTTTGACCCCAGCCAGGGGCCGCCCTCCCCCACAACCCCTTTCAGCTGTGCCCCCCGCCCTGTGGGTGGGCGGCCGCCTCTTCCCCCGGGTCAGGGCTGGGGCACAGCGCATGGGGGAGGGGAGCCAGTGTATGGGGCGTCTCTCTCTCGGGATGTGGCCCATGGGTGGGGTGGGGTGGCTTGGTCTGTGGGGCGCTGAAGAAATCAGTCCCCTCCATCTCCTCCCTCTGGAAAACGCCCAAGCCCTTGGGGAACTGCCCGCACCGCTACCGTGGGGGCCGGGTCCCTCCTCTGTGTCCTCCTGTGGCCCAGTCCAAGGGGCCTAGGCCTGGCCGGGGCTGCATTGGACCCCACCCACCCTGGCGTGTGGACTCGCCAAAAATCGGCGATTAGATATTGGATTCCAGCTTCATTGAGGTCATTTCACTAATGAGTGCACCGGAAAGAGTTTCCTAATCCATCTGTGAGGGTGGCAACTGAAAGAGAATTTTTTTTTTTTTTTTTGAGACAGAGTCTCGCTTTGTTGCCTAGGCTAGAGTGAGTGCCGTGGCGTTAGCCTAGCTCACAGCAACCTCAAACTCCTGGGCTCAAGCAATCCTTCTGCCTCAGCCTCCCAAGTAGCTGGGACTACAGGCATGCGCCACCATGCCTGGCTCATTTTCCTATATATATTAGTTGGCCAATTAATTTCTTTCTATTTACAGTAGAGACCGGGTCTGGCTCTTGCTCAGGCTGGTTTCGAACTCCTGACCTCGAGCAATCCGCCCGCCTCGGCCTCCCAGAGAGCTAGGATTACAGGCTTGAGCCACCGCGCCCGGCCTGAAAGAGAATTTGAAAGCTGACAGAATAGGCGAGGAAAGGCATAGGAGATTTCCACACCCAGTAAGGAAGCCTTTCCCGAAATGGAAGAAAGAAAGGAGCAAACAGAGACACACCGGTAGCCCGCCCGGATGAGAGTCTGCCTCTGAGAGAAAGTACCCTGACCAGGTTCACCCGTGGGTGGGTCGCGAGCTAGCGGCATTCAGAAGAGCGAGGCCCGCAGTCTGTGCAGAAGACACCTGCACTCGGGCGTGTGTGGCGGCACAATTCACAAGCAGCTCCAGATGTTAAACCAAGGAGAAGCCAGGGAGTTCCCAACGCCCCAGGTGTCCTCAGCCCACGACTGGCTGCTGTGGGAATGCGAAGCCCGGCTCCTTGTCTCAGAGCCGGACAACCAGGAGGTGTGATGTCCACCCCGCGGTTCCCAGGAGGATCAGGCTGAAGCTGCGACTTGGCCTGAAAGTGTCCCCTCGCATGGCCACCCCCTTCCCCTTCCTGCTCCTCTACTCCTGGTGCCCCTCCATCCAGGGGCCAGACCTTAAAGAGTCACCCGCAAGAGAATCCTGGTCCCAAAGGAGCCTTCTGGGGGACCCGTGCTGAGAGAGGTTGTGGGCATGGCCCGCTGGGGCTCTGCCCGACCCAGGGCTGAGAGATGCAACCTCCCAGCTCAGGGTCCCTGCAGGAAGTGTTGGCAAGCACAGGGCCAGTCCTCCAAAGGCCCAGGTGCAGGGAGCCCAGGCCAAGCAGCCCGTTGAAGAAGCCACATGCCGTGCCACCCCGGGAACACGACTGCAGGTCACGGCCTCCCCCCTCCTCCTCCTCCTCCTCCTCCTCCTGCTCCTCCTCCCCCCCCCCCCCCGGACATGGTGCAGGGATCAGAGACACCTCAGACACTTGCTACCCAAAGTGCAAAGGGCATCAGTTGCTCCTCCAAACCCCCCGCCCAGCAGACCGCGTTGTCCAGCCAGCCCCCGGGCCTCCCTGGGGTGCCCAGCACAAAAGTGCAGACACCCACCGGACCCTCAATCTCAGTTTTCGGATGTTTTTGCCACTCTAAGGACCCGCAGGCCAGCTGGGCCTTCTGGCAGGACAGAGAGCCCCGGAATCCGACGTGGAGAGCTGGGTGTACGTCCCCATGAGGAGGCGGTCCCCACCTCCGCGGCTCTCCCCTTGCGGGGAGTGGCAGCCGCGGGGCCTCAGAGAAGACACCAGGCTGGGCCCCCGCGGCACAGAGGGAGCACGTCCCCCGCAGGCCGCTTAGCGAGGGCGGCAGGCGGACGGTTGGGTTGCGAGACACCCTGCGGCCGCCCTGCTACCGGGTTCCTGGGAGGGCGTCCTGGAACCAGCGTCCACACCAAGCCCTTGGAAGGCCCAGGCGACGGAGGAGCCCCGTCAGCGAGGGGCCGAGGACGGTGACAGGTGACAGGTGACAGGCCGGGCGGGAAGGAGTCAGTCAGGCAGGGGCCGAGGAGGAGACGGGCTGGGTAAGGGTTAGGGTTAGAGTCAGGGCACAAGTCACAATCGCAAAGACCTGGAAGCGACCCGAGTGCCCATCCACCCACGAGTGCGTAAATAAAATGTGGCGCGTGGACACCACGGAGTGCCGTTCGGCTGTGAGGAACAGCGGTGAGAGGGCACCTCTCGTGGTTCTCCTGGCCAGAGCTGGAACCCGTTCCAGTAAGCCAAGTATCCCAAGAATGGACACACGAGCACCACGTGCTCGCGCTCACCGGCAAATTGGTACGAACCGATGGACACCTAAGTGGACCCAGAGGACTCACCTTCATCGGGTGGGTGTCGGGCGGGCGTGGGGAGGGGATGGGCATACACATCCATTAGGAATGGGGTGGGTGCGCACCCACTGGGGGATGGGCGCACTTGAAGCTCTGACCCGAGGGGGGAGGCGGGGAGGGGGCGATGTACCCGACCTGAACATTGGTGCCCCCACAATACGCTGGAACAACATGAGAGGTAAATGAATAAGAACACAGGGGGGAGGGGGGCACGGGCAACACATGTCACCTTAATACTTGGACTCCCATCATCTGCTTGAAGAGAGAGAGAAAAGAAAATGCACTAATAGAGATAAGAGACACTTTTTAAAAATAATGAATCCGAAGAGAAAAGTAAAAGGAGGCCTGTGGAGCAGGTCTGGGTGTGACTCCGGATCCCCCAACATCAGGTGCCACCACCAAAGATTCCTACGTGGAGCCCATAGAACCCCAAAAGCAACGGGACGAGTTCTGGTCACATACTCCCTCAAAATGACATCCTGGCCTTCTTCTGCAACTCCCTCCCCTCTCAGCCTCTCAAGGTTTCCTCCAGCGTGTCGGTTCCCACAGAGCAGACTTTTGGTCTGAGACCTGACAGTCCAGATGCCACGCATGCTGCCGCGTGGCGGCGGTGTCGCGGCTCGGGACAAGAGGAGGCCCCACGGTGCGGGCTGGGGCGCCAGGCACCGCGGCGGGCGCTGAGGGTGGGGGTGACCCCCAGCCCGGGCCTCCGCGGCGCTCCCAGAAAGGGGACAGAACAAGAGGCCAAAAAAAAAAGAAGAAGCCTACGGCACCCGGTATTCCCAGGCCCGACCCTGCTTAGCTTCCGAGATCAGACGAGATGGGGCGCGTTCGGGGTGGTGTGGCCGTAGACGGCGGAGGGCGCCCCTGCCCCGCTCAAGAAGCCGAGCCTCTCTGCGCTTCCCCGCCGCCGCCTCCTCCCGCCCCAGGCTCCGCGGGGGCCGGGCCTGTTGAGTTTGCCGCCCGGTCCGGCGGGCTCCGAGGGACGGGGGGTGATGGGCGGGGCGGGGCGGGGCGGGCAGGGAGGGGCGGGCCGTGGTGGGGGGCTGTCTCTCTACACACACAGACACACAGACACACAGACAACACACACACACCCACACACACACACTCGCACTCACACTCACTCACTCACTCACACTCACACAAGATGCGCCTCCACGGCTGGACTCGCCAAGGTGGAGACCTTCCAGCCCCCCTCCTCTCCTCGCCTGGCCTCCTTCACCTCCCCGCCCCCCACCCCCAGCGCGTCGCCGCTGCCGCCGCCGCCGCCGCCGCCGCCAATGACTGCGCACGCGCGGGGCGCTCGCCCTTTGACCCCAGCCAGGGGCCGCCCTCCCCCACAACCCCTTTCAGCTGTGCCCCCCGCCCTGTGGGTGGGCGGCCGCCTCTTCCCCCGGGTCAGGGCTGGGGCACAGCGCATGGGGGAGGGGAGCCAGTGTATGGGGCGTCTCTCTCTCGGGATGTGGCCCATGGGTGGGGTGGGGTGGCTTGGTCTGTGGGGCGCTGAAGAAATCAGTCCCCTCCATCTCCTCCCTCTGGAAAACGCCCAAGCCCTTGGGGAACTGCCCGCACCGCTACCGTGGGGGCCGGGACCCTCCTCTGTGTCCTCCTGTGGCCCAGTCCAAGGGGCCTAGGCCTGGCCGGGGCTGCATTGGACCCCACCCACCCTGGCGTGTGGACTCGCCAAAAATCGGCGATTAGATATTGGATTCCAGCTTCATTGAGGTCATTTCACTAATGAGTGCACCGGAAAGAGTTTCCTAATCCATCTGTGAGGGTGGCAACTGAAAGAGAATTTTTTTTTTTTTTTTTGAGACAGAGTCTCGCTTTGTTGCCTAGGCTAGAGTGAGTGCCGTGGCGTTAGCCTAGCTCACAGCAACCTCAAACTCCTGGGCTCAAGCAATCCTTCTGCCTCAGCCTCCCAAGTAGCTGGGACTACAGGCATGCGCCACCATGCCTGGCTCATTTTCCTATATATATTAGTTGGCCAATTAATTTCTTTCTATTTACAGTAGAGACCGGGTCTGGCTCTTGCTCAGGCTGGTTTCGAACTCCTGACCTCGAGCAATCCGCCCGCCTCGGCCTCCCAGAGAGCTAGGATTACAGGCTTGAGCCACCGCGCCCGGCCTGAAAGAGAATTTGAAAGCTGACAGAATAGGCGAGGAAAGGCATAGGAGATTTCCACACCCAGTAAGGAAGCCTTTCCCGAAATGGAAGAAAGAAAGGAGCAAACAGAGACACACCGGTAGCCCGCCCGGATGAGAGTCTGCCTCTGAGAGAAAGTACCCTGACCAGGTTCACCCGTGGGTGGGTCGCGAGCTAGCGGCATTCAGAAGAGCGAGGCCCGCAGTCTGTGCAGAAGACACCTGCACTCGGGCGTGTGTGGCGGCACAATTCACAAGCAGCTCCAGATGTTAAACCAAGGAGAAGCCAGGGAGTTCCCAACGCCCCAGGTGTCCTCAGCCCACGACTGGCTGCTGTGGGAATGCGAAGCCCGGCTCCTTGTCTCAGAGCCGGACAACCAGGAGGTGTGATGTCCACCCCGCGGTTCCCAGGAGGATCAGGCTGAAGCTGCGACTTGGCCTGAAAGTGTCCCCTCGCATGGCCACCCCCTTCCCCTTCCTGCTCCTCTACTCCTGGTGCCCCTCCATCCAGGGGCCAGACCTTAAAGAGTCACCCGCAAGAGAATCCTGGTCCCAAAGGAGCCTTCTGGGGGACCCGTGCTGAGAGAGGTTGTGGGCATGGCCCGCTGGGGCTCTGCCCGACCCAGGGCTGAGAGATGCAACCTCCCAGCTCTGGGTCCCTGCAGGAAGTGTTGGCAAGCACAGGGCCAGTCCTCCAAAGGCCCAGGTGCAGGGAGCCCAGGCCAAGCAGCCCGTTGAAGAAGCCACATGCCGTGCCACCCCGGGAACACGACTGCAGGTCACGGCCTCCCCCCCCCTCCTCCTCCTCCTCCTCCTCCTGCTCCTCCTCCCCCCCCCCCGGACATGGTGCAGGGATCAGAGACACCTCAGACTCTTGCTACCCAAAGTGCAAAGGGCATCAGTTGCTCCTCCAAACCCCCCGCCCAGCAGACCGCGTTGTCCAGCCAGCCCCCGGGCCTCCCTGGGGTGCCCAGCACAAAAGTGCAGACACCCACCGGACCCTCAATCTCAGTTTTCGGATGTTTTTGCCACTCTAAGGACCCGCAGGCCAGCTGGGCCTTCTGGCAGGACAGAGAGCCCCGGAATCCGACGTGGAGAGCTGGGTGTACGTCCCCATGAGGAGGCGGTCCCCACCTCCGCGGCTCTCCCCTTGCGGGGAGTGGCAGCCGCGGGGCCTCAGAGAAGACACCAGGCTGGGCCCCCGCGGCACAGAGGGAGCACGTCCCCCGCAGGCCGCTTAGCGAGGGCGGCAGGCGGACGGTTGGGTTGCGAGACACCCTGCGGCCGCCCTGCTACCGGGTTCCTGGGAGGGCGTCCTGGAACCAGCGTCCACACCAAGCCCTTGGAAGGCCCAGGCGACGGAGGAGCCCCGTCAGCGAGGGGCCGAGGACGGTGACAGGTGACAGGTGACAGGCCGGGCGGGAAGGAGTCAGTCAGGCAGGGGCCGAGGAGGAGACGGGCTGGGTAAGGGTTAGGGTTAGAGTCAGGGCACAAGTCACAATCGCAAAGACCTGGAAGCGACCCGAGTGCCCATCCACCCACGAGTGCGTAAATAAAATGTGGCGCGTGGACACCACGGAGTGCCGTTCGGCTGTGAGGAACAGCGGTGAGAGGGCACCTCTCGTGGTTCTCCTGGCCAGAGCTGGAACCCGTTCCAGTAAGCCAAGTATCCCAAGAATGGACACACGAGCACCACGTGCTCGCGCTCACCGGCAAATTGGTACGAACCGATGGACACCTAAGTGGACCCAGAGGACTCACCTTCATCGGGTGGGTGTCGGGCGGGCGTGGGGAGGGGATGGGCATACACATCCATTAGGAATGGGGTGGGTGCGCACCCACTGGGGGATGGGCGCACTTGAAGCTCTGACCCGAGGGGGGAGGCGGGGAGGGGGCGATGTACCCGACCTGAACATTGGTGCCCCCACAATACGCTGGAACAACATGAGAGGTAAATGAATAAGAACACAGGGGGGAGGGGGGCACGGGCAACACATGTCACCTTAATACTTGGACTCCCATCATCTGCTTGAAGAGAGAGAGAAAAGAAAATGCACTAATAGACATAAGAGACACTTTTTAAAAATAATGAATCCGAAGAGAAAAGTAAAAGGAGGCCTGTGGAGCAGGTCTGGGTGTGACTCCGGATCCCCCAACATCAGGTGCCACCACCAAAGATTCCTACGTGGAGCCCATAGAACCCCAAAAGCAACGGGACGAGTTCTGGTCACATACTCCCTCAAAATGACATCCTGGCCTTCTTCTGCAACTCCCTCCCCTCTCAGCCTCTCAAGGTTTCCTCCAGCGTGTCGGTTCCCACAGAGCAGACTTTTGGTCTGAGACCTGACAGTCCAGATGCCACGCATGCTGCCGCGTGGCGGCGGTGTCGCGGCTCGGGACAAGAGGAGGCCCCACGGTGCGGGCTGGGGCGCCAGGCACCGCGGCGGGCGCTGAGGGTGGGGGTGACCCCCAGCCCGGGCCTCCGCGGCGCTCCCAGAAAGGGGACAGAACAAGAGGCCAAAAAAAAAAGAAGAAGCCTACGGCACCCGGTATTCCCAGGCCCGACCCTGCTTAGCTTCCGAGATCAGACGAGATGGGGCGCGTTCGGGGTGGTGTGGCCGTAGACGGCGGAGGGCGCCCCTGCCCCGCTCAAGAAGCCGAGCCTCTCTGCGCTTCCCCGCCGCCGCCTCCTCCCGCCCCAGGCTCCGCGGGGGCCGGGCCTGTTGAGTTTGCCACCCGGTCCGGCGGGCTCCGAGGGACGGGGGGTGATGGGCGGGGCGGGGCGGGGCGGGCAGGGAGGGGCGGGCCGTGGTGGGGGGCTGTCTCTCTACACACACAGACACACAGACACACAGACAACACACACACACCCACACACACACACTCGCACTCACACTCACTCACTCACTCACACTCACACAAGATGCGCCTCCACGGCTGGACTCGCCAAGGTGGAGACCTTCCAGCCCCCCTCCTCTCCTCGCCTGGCCTCCTTCACCTCCCCGCCCCCCACCCCCAGCGCGTCGCCGCTGCCGCCGCCGCCGCCGCCAATGACTGCGCACGCGCGGGGCGCTCGCCCTTTGACCCCAGCCAGGGGCCGCCCTCCCCCACAACCCCTTTCAGCTGTGCCCCCCGCCCTGTGGGTGGGCGGCCGCCTCTTCCCCCGGGTCAGGGCTGGGGCACAGCGCATGGGGGAGGGGAGCCAGTGTATGGGGCGTCTCTCTCTCGGGATGTGGCCCATGGGTGGGGTGGGGTGGCTTGGTCTGTGGGGCGCTGAAGAAATCAGTCCCCTCCATCTCCTCCCTCTGGAAAACGCCCAAGCCCTTGGGGAACTGCCCGCACCGCTACCGTGGGGGCCGGGACCCTCCTCTGTGTCCTCCTGTGGCCCAGTCCAAGGGGCCTAGGCCTGGCCGGGGCTGCATTGGACCCCACCCACCCTGGCGTGTGGACTCGCCAAAAATCGGCGATTAGATATTGGATTCCAGCTTCATTGAGGTCATTTCACTAATGAGTGCACCGGAAAGAGTTTCCTAATCCATCTGTGAGGGTGGCAACTGAAAGAGAATTTTTTTTTTTTTTTTTTGAGACAGAGTCTCGCTTTGTTGCCTAGGCTAGAGTGAGTGCCGTGGCGTTAGCCTAGCTCACAGCAACCTCAAACTCCTGGGCTCAAGCAATCCTTCTGCCTCAGCCTCCCAAGTAGCTGGGACTACAGGCATGCGCCACCATGCCTGGCTCATTTTCCTATATATATTAGTTGGCCAATTAATTTCTTTCTATTTACAGTAGAGACCGGGTCTGGCTCTTGCTCAGGCTGGTTTCGAACTCCTGACCTCGAGCAATCCGCCCGCCTCGGCCTCCCAGAGAGCTAGGATTACAGGCTTGAGCCACCGCGCCCGGCCTGAAAGAGAATTTGAAAGCTGACAGAATAGGCGAGGAAAGGCATAGGAGATTTCCACACCCAGTAAGGAAGCCTTTCCCGAAATGGAAGAAAGAAAGGAGCAAACAGAGACACACCGGTAGCCCGCCCGGATGAGAGTCTGCCTCTGAGAGAAAGTACCCTGACCAGGTTCACCCGTGGGTGGGTCGCGAGCTAGCGGCATTCAGAAGAGCGAGGCCCGCAGTCTGTGCAGAAGACACCTGCACTCGGGCGTGTGTGGCGGCACAATTCACAAGCAGCTCCAGATGTTAAACCAAGGAGAAGCCAGGGAGTTCCCAACGCCCCAGGTGTCCTCAGCCCACGACTGGCTGCTGTGGGAATGCGAAGCCCGGCTCCTTGTCTCAGAGCCGGACAACCAGGAGGTGTGATGTCCACCCCGCGGTTCCCAGGAGGATCAGGCTGAAGCTGCGACTTGGCCTGAAAGTGTCCCCTCGCATGGCCACCCCCTTCCCCTTCCTGCTCCTCTACTCCTGGTGCCCCTCCATCCAGGGGCCAGACCTTAAAGAGTCACCCGCAAGAGAATCCTGGTCCCAAAGGAGCCTTCTGGGGGACCCGTGCTGAGAGAGGTTGTGGGCATGGCCCGCTGGGGCTCTGCCCGACCCAGGGCTGAGAGATGCAACCTCCCAGCTCTGGGTCCCTGCAGGAAGTGTTGGCAAGCACAGGGCCAGTCCTCCAAAGGCCCAGGTGCAGGGAGCCCAGGCCAAGCAGCCCGTTGAAGAAGCCACATGCCGTGCCACCCCGGGAACACGACTGCAGGTCACGGCCTCCCCCCCCTCCTCCTCCTCCTCCTCCTCCTGCTCCTCCTCCCCCCCCCCCGGACATGGTGCAGGGATCAGAGACACCTCAGACTCTTGCTACCCAAAGTGCAAAGGGCATCAGTTGCTCCTCCAAACCCCCCGCCCAGCAGACCGCGTTGTCCAGCCAGCCCCCGGGCCTCCCTGGGGTGCCCAGCACAAAAGTGCAGACACCCACCGGACCCTCAATCTCAGTTTTCGGATGTTTTTGCCACTCTAAGGACCCGCAGGCCAGCTGGGCCTTCTGGCAGGACAGAGAGCCCCGGAATCCGACGTGGAGAGCTGGGTGTACGTCCCCATGAGGAGGCGGTCCCCACCTCCGCGGCTCTCCCCTTGCGGGGAGTGGCAGCCGCGGGGCCTCAGAGAAGACACCAGGCTGGGCCCCCGCGGCACAGAGGGAGCACGTCCCCCGCAGGCCGCTTAGCGAGGGCGGCAGGCGGACGGTTGGGTTGCGAGACACCCTGCGGCCGCCCTGCTACCGGGTTCCTGGGAGGGCGTCCTGGAACCAGCGTCCACACCAAGCCCTTGGAAGGCCCAGGCGACGGAGGAGCCCCGTCAGCGAGGGGCCGAGGACGGTGACAGGTGACAGGTGACAGGCCGGGCGGGAAGGAGTCAGTCAGGCAGGGGCCGAGGAGGAGACGGGCTGGGTAAGGGTTAGGGTTAGAGTCAGGGCACAAGTCACAATCGCAAAGACCTGGAAGCGACCCGAGTGCCCATCCACCCACGAGTGCGTAAATAAAATGTGGCGCGTGGACACCACGGAGTGCCGTTCGGCTGTGAGGAACAGCGGTGAGAGGGCACCTCTCGTGGTTCTCCTGGCCAGAGCTGGAACCCGTTCCAGTAAGCCAAGTATCCCAAGAATGGACACACGAGCACCACGTGCTCGCGCTCACCGGCAAATTGGTACGAACCGATGGACACCTAAGTGGACCCAGAGGACTCACCTTCATCGGGTGGGTGTCGGGCGGGCGTGGGGAGGGGATGGGCATACACATCCATTAGGAATGGGGTGGGTGCGCACCCACTGGGGGATGGGCGCACTTGAAGCTCTGACCCGAGGGGGGAGGCGGGGAGGGGGCGATGTACCCGACCTGAACATTGGTGCCCCCACAATACGCTGGAACAACATGAGAGGTAAATGAATAAGAACACAGGGGGGAGGGGGGCACGGGCAACACATGTCACCTTAATACTTGGACTCCCATCATCTGCTTGAAGAGAGAGAGAAAAGAAAATGCACTAATAGACATAAGAGACACTTTTTAAAAATAATGAATCCGAAGAGAAAAGTAAAAGGAGGCCTGTGGAGCAGGTCTGGGTGTGACTCCGGATCCCCCAACATCAGGTGCCACCACCAAAGATTCCTACGTGGAGCCCATAGAACCCCAAAAGCAACGGGACGAGTTCTGGTCACATACTCCCTCAAAATGACATCCTGGCCTTCTTCTGCAACTCCCTCCCCTCTCAGCCTCTCAAGGTTTCCTCCAGCGTGTCGGTTCCCACAGAGCAGACTTTTGGTCTGAGACCTGACAGTCCAGATGCCACGCATGCTGCCGCGTGGCGGCGGTGTCGCGGCTCGGGACAAGAGGAGGCCCCACGGTGCGGGCTGGGGCGCCAGGCACCGCGGCGGGCGCTGAGGGTGGGGGTGACCCCCAGCCCGGGCCTCCGCGGCGCTCCCAGAAAGGGGACAGAACAAGAGGCCAAAAAAAAAAGAAGAAGCCTACGGCACCCGGTATTCCCAGGCCCGACCCTGCTTAGCTTCCGAGATCAGACGAGATGGGGCGCGTTCGGGGTGGTGTGGCCGTAGACGGCGGAGGGCGCCCCTGCCCCGCTCAAGAAGCCGAGCCTCTCTGCGCTTCCCCGCCGCCGCCTCCTCCCGCCCCAGGCTCCGCGGGGGCCGGGCCTGTTGAGTTTGCCACCCGGTCCGGCGGGCTCCGAGGGACGGGGGGTGATGGGCGGGGCGGGGCGGGGCGGGCAGGGAGGGGCGGGCCGTGGTGGGGGGCTGTCTCTCTACACACACAGACACACAGACACACAGACAACACACACACACCCACACACACACACTCGCACTCACACTCACTCACTCACTCACACTCACACAAGATGCGCCTCCACGGCTGGACTCGCCAAGGTGGAGACCTTCCAGCCCCCCTCCTCTCCTCGCCTGGCCTCCTTCACCTCCCCGCCCCCCACCCCCAGCGCGTCGCCGCTGCCGCCGCCGCCGCCGCCAATGACTGCGCACGCGCGGGGCGCTCGCCCTTTGACCCCAGCCAGGGGCCGCCCTCCCCCACAACCCCTTTCAGCTGTGCCCCCCGCCCTGTGGGTGGGCGGCCGCCTCTTCCCCCGGGTCAGGGCTGGGGCACAGCGCATGGGGGAGGGGAGCCAGTGTATGGGGCGTCTCTCTCTCGGGATGTGGCCCATGGGTGGGGTGGGGTGGCTTGGTCTGTGGGGCGCTGAAGAAATCAGTCCCCTCCATCTCCTCCCTCTGGAAAACGCCCAAGCCCTTGGGGAACTGCCCGCACCGCTACCGTGGGGGCCGGGACCCTCCTCTGTGTCCTCCTGTGGCCCAGTCCAAGGGGCCTAGGCCTGGCCGGGGCTGCATTGGACCCCACCCACCCTGGCGTGTGGACTCGCCAAAAATCGGCGATTAGATATTGGATTCCAGCTTCATTGAGGTCATTTCACTAATGAGTGCACCGGAAAGAGTTTCCTAATCCATCTGTGAGGGTGGCAACTGAAAGAGAATTTTTTTTTTTTTTTTTGAGACAGAGTCTCGCTTTGTTGCCTAGGCTAGAGTGAGTGCCGTGGCGTTAGCCTAGCTCACAGCAACCTCAAACTCCTGGGCTCAAGCAATCCTTCTGCCTCAGCCTCCCAAGTAGCTGGGACTACAGGCATGCGCCACCATGCCTGGCTCATTTTCCTATATATATTAGTTGGCCAATTAATTTCTTTCTATTTACAGTAGAGACCGGGTCTGGCTCTTGCTCAGGCTGGTTTCGAACTCCTGACCTCGAGCAATCCGCCCGCCTCGGCCTCCCAGAGAGCTAGGATTACAGGCTTGAGCCACCGCGCCCGGCCTGAAAGAGAATTTGAAAGCTGACAGAATAGGCGAGGAAAGGCATAGGAGATTTCCACACCCAGTAAGGAAGCCTTTCCCGAAATGGAAGAAAGAAAGGAGCAAACAGAGACACACCGGTAGCCCGCCCGGATGAGAGTCTGCCTCTGAGAGAAAGTACCCTGACCAGGTTCACCCGTGGGTGGGTCGCGAGCTAGCGGCATTCAGAAGAGCGAGGCCCGCAGTCTGTGCAGAAGACACCTGCACTCGGGCGTGTGTGGCGGCACAATTCACAAGCAGCTCCAGATGTTAAACCAAGGAGAAGCCAGGGAGTTCCCAACGCCCCAGGTGTCCTCAGCCCACGACTGGCTGCTGTGGGAATGCGAAGCCCGGCTCCTTGTCTCAGAGCCGGACAACCAGGAGGTGTGATGTCCACCCCGCGGTTCCCAGGAGGATCAGGCTGAAGCTGCGACTTGGCCTGAAAGTGTCCCCTCGCATGGCCACCCCCTTCCCCTTCCTGCTCCTCTACTCCTGGTGCCCCTCCATCCAGGGGCCAGACCTTAAAGAGTCACCCGCAAGAGAATCCTGGTCCCAAAGGAGCCTTCTGGGGGACCCGTGCTGAGAGAGGTTGTGGGCATGGCCCGCTGGGGCTCTGCCCGACCCAGGGCTGAGAGATGCAACCTCCCAGCTCTGGGTCCCTGCAGGAAGTGTTGGCAAGCACAGGGCCAGTCCTCCAAAGGCCCAGGTGCAGGGAGCCCAGGCCAAGCAGCCCGTTGAAGAAGCCACATGCCGTGCCACCCCGGGAACACGACTGCAGGTCACGGCCTCCCCCCCCTCCTCCTCCTCCTCCTCCTCCTGCTCCTCCTCCCCCCCCCCCGGACATGGTGCAGGGATCAGAGACACCTCAGACTCTTGCTACCCAAAGTGCAAAGGGCATCAGTTGCTCCTCCAAACCCCCCGCCCAGCAGACCGCGTTGTCCAGCCAGCCCCCGGGCCTCCCTGGGGTGCCCAGCACAAAAGTGCAGACACCCACCGGACCCTCAATCTCAGTTTTCGGATGTTTTTGCCACTCTAAGGACCCGCAGGCCAGCTGGGCCTTCTGGCAGGACAGAGAGCCCCGGAATCCGACGTGGAGAGCTGGGTGTACGTCCCCATGAGGAGGCGGTCCCCACCTCCGCGGCTCTCCCCTTGCGGGGAGTGGCAGCCGCGGGGCCTCAGAGAAGACACCAGGCTGGGCCCCCGCGGCACAGAGGGAGCACGTCCCCCGCAGGCCGCTTAGCGAGGGCGGCAGGCGGACGGTTGGGTTGCGAGACACCCTGCGGCCGCCCTGCTACCGGGTTCCTGGGAGGGCGTCCTGGAACCAGCGTCCACACCAAGCCCTTGGAAGGCCCAGGCGACGGAGGAGCCCCGTCAGCGAGGGGCCGAGGACGGTGACAGGTGACAGGTGACAGGCCGGGCGGGAAGGAGTCAGTCAGGCAGGGGCCGAGGAGGAGACGGGCTGGGTAAGGGTTAGGGTTAGAGTCAGGGCACAAGTCACAATCGCAAAGACCTGGAAGCGACCCGAGTGCCCATCCACCCACGAGTGCGTAAATAAAATGTGGCGCGTGGACACCACGGAGTGCCGTTCGGCTGTGAGGAACAGCGGTGAGAGGGCACCTCTCGTGGTTCTCCTGGCCAGAGCTGGAACCCGTTCCAGTAAGCCAAGTATCCCAAGAATGGACACACGAGCACCACGTGCTCGCGCTCACCGGCAAATTGGTACGAACCGATGGACACCTAAGTGGACCCAGAGGACTCACCTTCATCGGGTGGGTGTCGGGCGGGCGTGGGGAGGGGATGGGCATACACATCCATTAGGAATGGGGTGGGTGCGCACCCACTGGGGGATGGGCGCACTTGAAGCTCTGACCCGAGGGGGGAGGCGGGGAGGGGGCGATGTACCCGACCTGAACATTGGTGCCCCCACAATACGCTGGAACAACATGAGAGGTAAATGAATAAGAACACAGGGGGGAGGGGGGCACGGGCAACACATGTCACCTTAATACTTGGACTCCCATCATCTGCTTGAAGAGAGAGAGAAAAGAAAATGCACTAATAGACATAAGAGACACTTTTTAAAAATAATGAATCCGAAGAGAAAAGTAAAAGGAGGCCTGTGGAGCAGGTCTGGGTGTGACTCCGGATCCCCCAACATCAGGTGCCACCACCAAAGATTCCTACGTGGAGCCCATAGAACCCCAAAAGCAACGGGACGAGTTCTGGTCACATACTCCCTCAAAATGACATCCTGGCCTTCTTCTGCAACTCCCTCCCCTCTCAGCCTCTCAAGGTTTCCTCCAGCGTGTCGGTTCCCACAGAGCAGACTTTTGGTCTGAGACCTGACAGTCCAGATGCCACGCATGCTGCCGCGTGGCGGCGGTGTCGCGGCTCGGGACAAGAGGAGGCCCCACGGTGCGGGCTGGGGCGCCAGGCACCGCGGCGGGCGCTGAGGGTGGGGGTGACCCCCAGCCCGGGCCTCCGCGGCGCTCCCAGAAAGGGGACAGAACAAGAGGCCAAAAAAAAAAGAAGAAGCCTACGGCACCCGGTATTCCCAGGCCCGACCCTGCTTAGCTTCCGAGATCAGACGAGATGGGGCGCGTTCGGGGTGGTGTGGCCGTAGACGGCGGAGGGCGCCCCTGCCCCGCTCAAGAAGCCGAGCCTCTCTGCGCTTCCCCGCCGCCGCCTCCTCCCGCCCCAGGCTCCGCGGGGGCCGGGCCTGTTGAGTTTGCCACCCGGTCCGGCGGGCTCCGAGGGACGGGGGGTGATGGGCGGGGCGGGGCGGGGCGGGCAGGGAGGGGCGGGCCGTGGTGGGGGGCTGTCTCTCTACACACACAGACACACAGACACACAGACAACACACACACACCCACACACACACACTCGCACTCACACTCACTCACTCACTCACACTCACACAAGATGCGCCTCCACGGCTGGACTCGCCAAGGTGGAGACCTTCCAGCCCCCCTCCTCTCCTCGCCTGGCCTCCTTCACCTCCCCGCCCCCCACCCCCAGCGCGTCGCCGCTGCCGCCGCCGCCGCCGCCAATGACTGCGCACGCGCGGGGCGCTCGCCCTTTGACCCCAGCCAGGGGCCGCCCTCCCCCACAACCCCTTTCAGCTGTGCCCCCCGCCCTGTGGGTGGGCGGCCGCCTCTTCCCCCGGGTCAGGGCTGGGGCACAGCGCATGGGGGAGGGGAGCCAGTGTATGGGGCGTCTCTCTCTCGGGATGTGGCCCATGGGTGGGGTGGGGTGGCTTGGTCTGTGGGGCGCTGAAGAAATCAGTCCCCTCCATCTCCTCCCTCTGGAAAACGCCCAAGCCCTTGGGGAACTGCCCGCACCGCTACCGTGGGGGCCGGGACCCTCCTCTGTGTCCTCCTGTGGCCCAGTCCAAGGGGCCTAGGCCTGGCCGGGGCTGCATTGGACCCCACCCACCCTGGCGTGTGGACTCGCCAAAAATCGGCGATTAGATATTGGATTCCAGCTTCATTGAGGTCATTTCACTAATGAGTGCACCGGAAAGAGTTTCCTAATCCATCTGTGAGGGTGGCAACTGAAAGAGAATTTTTTTTTTTTTTTTGAGACAGAGTCTCGCTTTGTTGCCTAGGCTAGAGTGAGTGCCGTGGCGTTAGCCTAGCTCACAGCAACCTCAAACTCCTGGGCTCAAGCAATCCTTCTGCCTCAGCCTCCCAAGTAGCTGGGACTACAGGCATGCGCCACCATGCCTGGCTCATTTTCCTATATATATTAGTTGGCCAATTAATTTCTTTCTATTTACAGTAGAGACCGGGTCTGGCTCTTGCTCAGGCTGGTTTCGAACTCCTGACCTCGAGCAATCCGCCCGCCTCGGCCTCCCAGAGAGCTAGGATTACAGGCTTGAGCCACCGCGCCCGGCCTGAAAGAGAATTTGAAAGCTGACAGAATAGGCGAGGAAAGGCATAGGAGATTTCCACACCCAGTAAGGAAGCCTTTCCCGAAATGGAAGAAAGAAAGGAGCAAACAGAGACACACCGGTAGCCCGCCCGGATGAGAGTCTGCCTCTGAGAGAAAGTACCCTGACCAGGTTCACCCGTGGGTGGGTCGCGAGCTAGCGGCATTCAGAAGAGCGAGGCCCGCAGTCTGTGCAGAAGACACCTGCACTCGGGCGTGTGTGGCGGCACAATTCACAAGCAGCTCCAGATGTTAAACCAAGGAGAAGCCAGGGAGTTCCCAACGCCCCAGGTGTCCTCAGCCCACGACTGGCTGCTGTGGGAATGCGAAGCCCGGCTCCTTGTCTCAGAGCCGGACAACCAGGAGGTGTGATGTCCACCCCGCGGTTCCCAGGAGGATCAGGCTGAAGCTGCGACTTGGCCTGAAAGTGTCCCCTCGCATGGCCACCCCCTTCCCCTTCCTGCTCCTCTACTCCTGGTGCCCCTCCATCCAGGGGCCAGACCTTAAAGAGTCACCCGCAAGAGAATCCTGGTCCCAAAGGAGCCTTCTGGGGGACCCGTGCTGAGAGAGGTTGTGGGCATGGCCCGCTGGGGCTCTGCCCGACCCAGGGCTGAGAGATGCAACCTCCCAGCTCTGGGTCCCTGCAGGAAGTGTTGGCAAGCACAGGGCCAGTCCTCCAAAGGCCCAGGTGCAGGGAGCCCAGGCCAAGCAGCCCGTTGAAGAAGCCACATGCCGTGCCACCCCGGGAACACGACTGCAGGTCACGGCCTCCCCCCCCCTCCTCCTCCTCCTCCTCCTCCTGCTCCTCCTCCCCCCCCCCCGGACATGGTGCAGGGATCAGAGACACCTCAGACTCTTGCTACCCAAAGTGCAAAGGGCATCAGTTGCTCCTCCAAACCCCCCGCCCAGCAGACCGCGTTGTCCAGCCAGCCCCCGGGCCTCCCTGGGGTGCCCAGCACAAAAGTGCAGACACCCACCGGACCCTCAATCTCAGTTTTCGGATGTTTTTGCCACTCTAAGGACCCGCAGGCCAGCTGGGCCTTCTGGCAGGACAGAGAGCCCCGGAATCCGACGTGGAGAGCTGGGTGTACGTCCCCATGAGGAGGCGGTCCCCACCTCCGCGGCTCTCCCCTTGCGGGGAGTGGCAGCCGCGGGGCCTCAGAGAAGACACCAGGCTGGGCCCCCGCGGCACAGAGGGAGCACGTCCCCCGCAGGCCGCTTAGCGAGGGCGGCAGGCGGACGGTTGGGTTGCGAGACACCCTGCGGCCGCCCTGCTACCGGGTTCCTGGGAGGGCGTCCTGGAACCAGCGTCCACACCAAGCCCTTGGAAGGCCCAGGCGACGGAGGAGCCCCGTCAGCGAGGGGCCGAGGACGGTGACAGGTGACAGGTGACAGGCCGGGCGGGAAGGAGTCAGTCAGGCAGGGGCCGAGGAGGAGACGGGCTGGGTAAGGGTTAGGGTTAGAGTCAGGGCACAAGTCACAATCGCAAAGACCTGGAAGCGACCCGAGTGCCCATCCACCCACGAGTGCGTAAATAAAATGTGGCGCGTGGACACCACGGAGTGCCGTTCGGCTGTGAGGAACAGCGGTGAGAGGGCACCTCTCGTGGTTCTCCTGGCCAGAGCTGGAACCCGTTCCAGTAAGCCAAGTATCCCAAGAATGGACACACGAGCACCACGTGCTCGCGCTCACCGGCAAATTGGTACGAACCGATGGACACCTAAGTGGACCCAGAGGACTCACCTTCATCGGGTGGGTGTCGGGCGGGCGTGGGGAGGGGATGGGCATACACATCCATTAGGAATGGGGTGGGTGCGCACCCACTGGGGGATGGGCGCACTTGAAGCTCTGACCCGAGGGGGGAGGCGGGGAGGGGGCGATGTACCCGACCTGAACATTGGTGCCCCCACAATACGCTGGAACAACATGAGAGGTAAATGAATAAGAACACAGGGGGGAGGGGGGCACGGGCAACACATGTCACCTTAATACTTGGACTCCCATCATCTGCTTGAAGAGAGAGAGAAAAGAAAATGCACTAATAGACATAAGAGACACTTTTTAAAAATAATGAATCCGAAGAGAAAAGTAAAAGGAGGCCTGTGGAGCAGGTCTGGGTGTGACTCCGGATCCCCCAACATCAGGTGCCACCACCAAAGATTCCTACGTGGAGCCCATAGAACCCCAAAAGCAACGGGACGAGTTCTGGTCACATACTCCCTCAAAATGACATCCTGGCCTTCTTCTGCAACTCCCTCCCCTCTCAGCCTCTCAAGGTTTCCTCCAGCGTGTCGGTTCCCACAGAGCAGACTTTTGGTCTGAGACCTGACAGTCCAGATGCCACGCATGCTGCCGCGTGGCGGCGGTGTCGCGGCTCGGGACAAGAGGAGGCCCCACGGTGCGGGCTGGGGCGCCAGGCACCGCGGCGGGCGCTGAGGGTGGGGGTGACCCCCAGCCCGGGCCTCCGCGGCGCTCCCAGAAAGGGGACAGAACAAGAGGCCAAAAAAAAAAGAAGAAGCCTACGGCACCCGGTATTCCCAGGCCCGACCCTGCTTAGCTTCCGAGATCAGACGAGATGGGGCGCGTTCGGGGTGGTGTGGCCGTAGACGGCGGAGGGCGCCCCTGCCCCGCTCAAGAAGCCGAGCCTCTCTGCGCTTCCCCGCCGCCGCCTCCTCCCGCCCCAGGCTCCGCGGGGGCCGGGCCTGTTGAGTTTGCCGCCCGGTCCGGCGGGCTCCGAGGGACGGGGGTGATGGGCGGGGCGGGGCGGGGCGGGCAGGGAGGGGCGGGCCGTGGTGGGGGGCTGTCTCTCTACACACACAGACACACAGACACACAGACAACACACACACACCCACACACACACACTCGCACTCACACTCACTCACTCACTCACACTCACACAAGATGCGCCTCCACGGCTGGACTCGCCAAGGTGGAGACCTTCCAGCCCCCCTCCTCTCCTCGCCTGGCCTCCTTCACCTCCCCGCCCCCCACCCCCAGCGCGTCGCCGCTGCCGCCGCCGCCAAAGACTGCGCACGCGCGGGGCGCTCGCCCTTTGACCCCAGCCAGGGGCCGCCCTCCCCCACAACCCCTTTCAGCTGTGCCCCCCGCCCTGTGGGTGGGCGGCCGCCTCTTCCCCCGGGTCAGGGCTGGGGCACAGCGCATGGGGGAGGGGAGCCAGTGTATGGGGCGTCTCTCTCTCGGGATGTGGCCCATGGGTGGGGTGGGGTGGCTTGGTCTGTGGGGCGCTGAAGAAATCAGTCCCCTCCATCTCCTCCCTCTGGAAAACGCCCAAGCCCTTGGGGAACTGCCCGCACCGCTACCGTGGGGGCCGGGACCCTCCTCTGTGTCCTCCTGTGGCCCAGTCCAAGGGGCCTAGGCCTGGCCGGGGCTGCATTGGACCCCACCCACCCTGGCGTGTGGACTCGCCAAAAATCGGCGATTAGATATTGGATTCTAGCTTCATTGAGGTCATTTCACTAATGAGTGCACCGGAAAGAGTTTCCTAATCCATCTGTGAGGGTGGCAACTGAAAGAGAATTTTTTTTTTTTTTTTTGAGACAGAGTCTCGCTTTGTTGCCTAGGCTAGAGTGAGTGCCGTGGCGTTAGCCTAGCTCACAGCAACCTCAAACTCCTGGGCTCAAGCAATCCTTCTGCCTCAGCCTCCCAAGTAGCTGGGACTACAGGCATGCGCCACCATGCCTGGCTCATTTTCCTATATATATTAGTTGGCCAATTAATTTCTTTCTATTTACAGTAGAGACCGGGTCTGGCTCTTGCTCAGGCTGGTTTCGAACTCCTGACCTCGAGCAATCCGCCCGCCTCGGCCTCCCAGAGAGCTAGGATTACAGGCTTGAGCCACCGCGCCCGGCCTGAAAGAGAATTTGAAAGCTGACAGAATAGGCGAGGAAAGGCATAGGAGATTTCCACACCCAGTAAGGAAGCCTTTCCCGAAATGGAAGAAAGAAAGGAGCAAACAGAGACACACCGGTAGCCCGCCCGGATGAGAGTCTGCCTCTGAGAGAAAGTACCCTGACCAGGTTCACCCGTGGGTGGGTCGCGAGCTAGCGGCATTCAGAAGAGCGAGGCCCGCAGTCTGTGCAGAAGACACCTGCACTCGGGCGTGTGTGGCGGCACAATTCACAAGCAGCTCCAGATGTTAAACCAAGGAGAAGCCAGGGAGTTCCCAACGCCCCAGGTGTCCTCAGCCCACGACTGGCTGCTGTGGGAATGCGAAGCCCGGCTCCTTGTCTCAGAGCCGGACAACCAGGAGGTGTGATGTCCACCCCGCGGTTCCCAGGAGGATCAGGCTGAAGCTGCGACTTGGCCTGAAAGTGTCCCCTCGCATGGCCACCCCCTTCCCCTTCCTGCTCCTCTACTCCTGGTGCCCCTCCATCCAGGGGCCAGACCTTAAAGAGTCACCCGCAAGAGAATCCTGGTCCCAAAGGAGCCTTCTGGGGGACCCGTGCTGAGAGAGGTTGTGGGCATGGCCCGCTGGGGCTCTGCCCGACCCAGGGCTGAGAGATGCAACCTCCCAGCTCAGGGTCCCTGCAGGAAGTGTTGGCAAGCACAGGGCCAGTCCTCCAAAGGCCCAGGTGCAGGGAGCCCAGGCCAAGCAGCCCGTTGAAGAAGCCACATGCCGTGCCACCCCGGGAACACGACTGCAGGTCACGGCCTCCCCCCCCCTCCTCCTCCTCCTCCTCCTCCTGCTCCTCCTCCCCCCCCCCCCTGACATGGTGCAGGGATCAGAGACACCTCAGACTCTTGCTACCCAAAGTGCAAAGGGCATCAGTTGCTCCTCCAAACCCCCCGCCCAGCAGACCGCGTTGTCCAGCCAGCCCCCGGGCCTCCCTGGGGTGCCCAGCACAAAAGTGCAGACACCCACCGGACCCTCAATCTCAGTTTTCGGATGTTTTTGCCACTCTAAGGACCCGCAGGCCAGCTGGGCCTTCTGGCAGGACAGAGAGCCCCGGAATCCGACGTGGAGAGCTGGGTGTACGTCCCCATGAGGAGGCGGTCCCCACCTCCGCGGCTCTCCCCTTGCGGGGAGTGGCAGCCGCGGGGCCTCAGAGAAGACACCAGGCTGGGCCCCCGCGGCACAGAGGGAGCACGTCCCCCGCAGGCCGCTTAGCGAGGGCGGCAGGCGGACGGTTGGGTTGCGAGACACCCTGCGGCCGCCCTGCTACCGGGTTCCTGGGAGGGCGTCCTGGAACCAGCGTCCACACCAAGCCCTTGGAAGGCCCAGGCGACGGAGGAGCCCCGTCAGCGAGGGGCCGAGGACGGTGACAGGTGACAGGTGACAGGCCGGGCGGGAAGGAGTCAGTCAGGCAGGGGCCGAGGAGGAGACGGGCTGGGTAAGGGTTAGGGTTAGAGTCAGGGCACAAGTCACAATCGCAAAGACCTGGAAGCGACCCGAGTGCCCATCCACCCACGAGTGCGTAAATAAAATGTGGCGCGTGGACACCACGGAGTGCCGTTCGGCTGTGAGGAACAGCGGTGAGAGGGCACCTCTCGTGGTTCTCCTGGCCAGAGCTGGAACCCGTTCCAGTAAGCCAAGTATCCCAAGAATGGACACACGAGCACCACGTGCTCGCGCTCACCGGCAAATTGGTACGAACCGATGGACACCTAAGTGGACCCAGAGGACTCACCTTCATCGGGTGGGTGTCTGTGGGGCGCGGTGTCAACGCCATTACAAGTTGGCGCCTGTTTCCGGCTTTGCCTAGAGCAGCTAACAAGTTCAGCGCACGCATAATTGTCGGTTGCCCTGTGGCGCGAGAATGCAAACAAAGGGTCCTGATATGGGCTAATGCTTTGGTGGCTCGACAGTTGAGCGGCCTATCGCAGCTTAGGGGTTGTACTTCTGGGGTATATAGCGGCCTGCGCGCTGCCGGGCTGGGTCTTCCGCATCATGTAAGTCTAAAGGGAACCCCATTAAAGCACGGTCAGAAGAACTCCTGTTGCCGCGTCTTCCTTGCTGGCGAGGCGGGCGCGACAAGTGGTGCCGAAACCCGGGACCTCGTGCAACTTTGAAGCACCAGCGGAGACGACCTCGACAGAGGTGAGTTCAGAACTGACGTGTGGGACGGCCAAAACTCCCCTGCTTCCAAAAAATGGGTAATATTCTGCTGCGGCGCTTTTTGTGGCCTATTATCATAAAATGCCTGTATGATGAGACTTCAGGCCCGCGCGTAGCAGCTAGCCAAAGTGCACTGAGTGACTTGCAAGAAGCAAGCTCAGAGAGAAGCAGTAAGGGAAAAACCGCGGTAAAAGGTGGAAAAAAGGAATATAGAGCTCAAAAAAGGAAAATGCAGGGAGGGAAAGCGCAGCCCGACCTGCAAAGGGAGAGAAAGAAGAAAAGGGAGAAAGAAAGAAGAAAAGGGAGAGAAAGAAGGAGAAAAAGGGAGAGAAAGAAGGAGAAAAAGGGAGAGAAAGAAGAAAGGAGAAAAGGGAGAGAAAGAAGAAAGGAGAAAAGGGAGAGAAAGAAGAAAGGAGAAAAGGGAGAGAAAGAAGAAAGGAGAAAAGGGAGAGGTAGAAGAAAAGGGAGAGAAAGAAGAAAAGGGAGAGAAAGAAGAAAAGGGAGAGAAAGAAATGTAAAAGTACCAGGAATAAAAATTACAAAGGAAAGGACAGGACAGAAGACAGAGGAGATAGCCTTTTTCTGTCAGAATTTAAGAAATTAAATATTTCTGAGAATGATTCCCCTTCTTCCTCTTCTCTTACTTCCTCAAGTTCAGGGGAGGAGGCAGGGGAGGAATTAGAAAAGAAAGAGGAACCGGTTTTTCTGGAAGCGGCAGGTTGCGAGCGGTACCGCCCACCTCCGCATGCCCCGCCTTGGGAAGGGCTGGGTTTTTCTTTGGGGCCGCTCGCCGCCGCTGGGGATCCTCTGCCCATACCCTGGAATACAGAGGAGCCAGTGTGGGTACCTCAGTGGCCTTTACCCTCTGAAAAGTTACTTGCGGCCCATAATCTAGTGCAAGAGCAGCTTACTCTTGGGCATCTTGAACCCTCTCATTCTCCTTAAAATACTCCTATTTTTGTGATTAAGAAAAGGTCTGGTAAATGGAGACTGTTGCATGACCTTAGAGCGATTAATGCCCAGATGCAGCTTATGGGGCCTGTTCAAAGAGGACTGCCCCTTCTCTCAGCTTTGCCTAAACATTGGAGTCTAATTATCTTGGACATTAAAGACTGTTTTTTCTCTATTCCCTTGCATCCACAAGATAAAAGCAGATTTGCATTCACGCTTCCTTCCATAAACCATGAGCAGCCTGATGCAAGATATCAATGGCAGGTTTTGCCTCAGGGCATGGCTAACAGTCCCACTATGTGCCAACTTTATGTGGCCTCAGCTATCCAGCCGGTTAGGCAGAAGTTTTCAAAGGTAAGAATTATACATTATATGGATGATATTCTCTTGTGTCATTGTGATGATAGCGTACTTCGCCAAGCTTATGCGTCCCTTCAGGCTCACTTAAAGGAAAAAGGCTTGCTGGTCGCTCCAGAAAAGGTGCAAGAGGGAGAAGTAGGTGCGTTTCTTGGTAGTAGCATTCTCCCTGACAAAATTGTGCCTCAAAGACTGTCCATCCAAAGAGATGCCTTAAAAACATTAAATGATTTCCAAAAGTTGCTAGGGGATATTAATTGGCTTCGACCTTTTTTATGTCTTACCACAGCAGAACTGAAGCCATTATTTCAGATTCTAGAGGGAGACTCACACATCACGTCTCCTAGAACTTTGACTCCTGAGGCCCTAAAGGCTCTTCATAAGGTAGAAGAAGCCATTCAAAAGGCGCAACTAGTGCGCATTCAACACCATGATCCTTTCTCCCTCTGTGTACTCCCTTCTCCTACACTCCCTACGGCAGTGCTTTGGCAGGATGGTCCACTTTTATGGGTGCATCCTCAAGCCTCTCCAGGAAAGGTGATTGGCCATTATCCTACCTGTGTGGCCGAGATAGCTTTAAAGGGTATTAGTTTGGCTGTATCCCATTTTGGGCGTCACCCTGATAGCCTGATTTGTCCATATACTGCCAATCAGGTGAACACCTTATGTGCCAATCTTGATACATGGGCCATATTGAAATGCACCTTCCCAGGGAGCATTGACAACCATTATCCCAGACATGCCTTATTGCAGTTTGCAATGAAAAACGAGCTTATTTTCCCAAGAGTAACTTCATTGTTACCTTTGGTTAATGCCTTGGATGTGTATACCGATGGCTCTAAGACGGGTATTGGGAGCTATGTCATTCAGGACAAGGTGTATACCAAACAGTTTAACTATTCTTCTCCTCAGCTAGTAGAGTGTGCCGTAGTCGGTCTGGTTCTCAGTACCATCACTGAACCTATCAACATCATCTCAGATTCCTTTTATGTGGTCAACGCAGTTAAACAGTTAGAGAACTCCTTTCACATTCTTGCCAAGAGTACAGTCTTTTCTGTATTTACAGAAATTAGGACAACCCTCAAGCGCAAGGCATCGTGGAACGTGCTCACGGCACGCTCAAAATGTACTTACAAAAACAAAAAGGGGGAGATGCCCTACAGCTAGGGCTATCACCCAAAGGACGTCTCTCCTTTGCTCTCTTTACTTTAAATTTTTTAAATTTAGATGTCAAAGGACGTTCGGCAGCAGACAGGCATGTCACGCCTGCTCCGCCACAGAAAGAATTAGTGAAGTGGAAAGATGTGTTGTCTAACCTATGGAAAGGCCCGGATCCAGTGTTAATGAGATCCAGGGGAGCTATTTGTATTTTTCCACAGGACCAGGACAATCCCATCTGGGTGCCCACGCGGCTGACCAGAACGGTACAGCAGCCTCCAGAGCAGCATGGGGACCCAGTGGCTACTCCTCCTGACGACAGCATGGATGATCGCGAAGATGGCAGCGGAGCCACGCTGGAGGATCCTGTCAGTGCCTCCTCTGCCGATGCCTGTGACACATAACTCACCAATTTTCCCTCGCTTCTCTTCTACTAATGTTTCCCTGAGCACTGCGTACATGCCGTTGGACACACAGAGTAGTAATCTGGAGGGAAATAGATCCTTCTCCTTGAAGGGGACTTTGTGTTTTGTGTGGGGTTAACGGAAGCTGCACGGACTTGGCCCCCCTGTCCATTGGTGGCTGGGGGTATGGCAGGGAATGCTAGTTTCGCATGGAATCTTAGCGACTCTTTTAAAGGTTCTGTGAGGGTGATTGCGGGAGGGCAAAACGCGACCTTTGCCCCTACACCTGTCTGGGTTTGGCCCCCGTTTATCTGGGTGGTATCCACGGAAAAACCCTCTGGTACACATGTGAACTGTTCCTCTAATACGTGCAATTATACATTGTGTTAGAATGCCATGTCTCACCCCTCTGCCGTTGTTACCTGCTTGCCTAGATACATTCCTGTTTCTGTTGAAGCTCTTAGCTCTATGACTTTGTTTCAGTCTTGCAGCCACGGACCATGTGGTATTGGCACAGACATTTGCTGCGCTTGAACTGAGACAGTCTGCACAGGTGTGGTTGACCATGCTAAAAGGTTAGCCTAGTTTTGGGTTGCACCCGCTCCTACCCCCAGGTATTTTAGTAGACATGGCCTTTGCACTCTGAGGGGTCTCTCCCATTGCACCAAATAAGGCATGTCTCCTATCCCACAGCCAGCCTTTGCACACCTCCGAGTTGTGCTCATTGCACGAGGATAGGTGGTTGCTGGTGAAAGTGAGGCTCTGCAACCTTGATCGCACGGTCGAAGGATGGTGCTGAACGGTTGCTCAGCTCTCATTAAATTAATAAAACAGGGGGAGATGTGGGGCGCGGTGTCAACGCCATTACAAGTTGGCGCCTGTTTCCGGCTTTGCCTAGAGCAGCTAACAAGTTCAGCGCACGCATAATTGTCGGTTGCCCTGTGGCGCGAGAATGCAAACAAAGGGTCCTGATATGGGCTAATGCTTTGGTGGCTCGACAGTTGAGCGGCCTATCGCAGCTTAGGGGTTGTACTTCTGGGGTATATAGCGGCCTGCGCGCTGCCGGGCTGGGTCTTCCGCATCATGTAAGTTTAAAGGGAACCCCATTAAAGCACGGTCAGAAGAACTCCTGTTGCCGCGTCTTCCTTGCTGGCGAGGCGGGCGCGACAGGTGTCGGGCGGGCGTGGGGAGGGGATGGGCATACACATCCATTAGGAATGGGGTGGGTGCGCACCCACTGGGGGATGGGCGCACTTGAAGCTCTGACCCGAGGGGGGAGGCGGGGAGGGGGCGATGTACCCGACCTGAACATTAGTGCCCCCACAATACGCTGGAACAACATGAGAGGTAAATGAATAAGAACACAGGGGGGAGGGGGGCACGGGCAACACATGTCACCTTAATACTTGGACTCCCATCATCTGCTTGAAGAGAGAGAGAAAAGAAAATGCACTAATAGACATAAGAGACACTTTTTAAAAATAATGAATCCGAAGAGAAAAGTAAAAGGAGGCCTGTGGAGCAGGTCTGGGTGTGACTCCGGATCCCCCAACATCAGGTGCCACCACCAAAGATTCCTACGTGGAGCCCATAGAACCCCAAAAGCAACGGGACGAGTTCTGGTCACATACTCCCTCAAAATGACATCCTGGCCTTCTTCTGCAACTCCCTCCCCTCTCAGCCTCTCAAGGTTTCCTCCAGCGTGTCGGTTCCCACAGAGCAGACTTTTGGTCTGAGACCTGACAGTCCAGATGCCACGCATGCTGCCGCGTGGCGGCGGTGTCGCGGCTCGGGACAAGAGGAGGCCCCACGGTGCGGGCTGGGGCGCCAGGCACCGCGGCGGGCGCTGAGGGTGGGGGTGACCCCCAGCCCGGGCCTCCGCGGCGCTCCCAGAAAGGGGACAGAACAAGAGGCCAAAAAAAAAAGAAGAAGCCTACGGCACCCGGTATTCCCAGGCCCGACCCTGCTTAGCTTCCGAGATCAGACGAGATGGGGCGCGTTCGGGGTGGTGTGGCCGTAGACGGCGGAGGGCGCCCCTGCCCCGCTCAAGAAGCCGAGCCTCTCTGCGCTTCCCCGCCGCCGCCTCCTCCCGCCCCAGGCTCCGCGGGGGCCGGGCCTGTTGAGTTTGCCACCCGGTCCGGCGGGCTCCGAGGGACGGGGGGTGATGGGCGGGGCGGGGCGGGCAGGGAGGGGCGGGCCGTGGTGGGGGGCTGTCTCTCTACACACACAGACACACAGACACACAGACAACACACACACACCCACACACACACACTCGCACTCACACTCACTCACTCACTCACACTCACACAAGATGCGCCTCCACGGCTGGACTCGCCAAGGTGGAGACCTTCCAGCCCCCCTCCTCTCCTCGCCTGGCCTCCTTCAGCTCCCCGCCCCCCACCCCCAGCGCGTCGCCGCTGCCGCCGCCGCCGCCGCCGCCGCCAATGACTGCGCACGCGCGGGGCGCTCGCCCTTTGACCCCAGCCAGGGGCCGCCCTCCCCCACAACCCCTTTCAGCTGTGCCCCCCGCCCTGTGGGTGGGCGGCCGCCTCTTCCCCCGGGTCAGGGCTGGGGCACAGCGCATGGGGGAGGGGAGCCAGTGTATGGGGCGTCTCTCTCTCGGGATGTGGCCCATGGGTGGGGTGGGGTGGCTTGGTCTGTGGGGCGCTGAAGAAATCAGTCCCCTCCATCTCCTCCCTCTGGAAAACGCCCAAGCCCTTGGGGAACTGCCCGCACCGCTACCGTGGGGGCCGGGACCCTCCTCTGTGTCCTCCTGTGGCCCAGTCCAAGGGGCCTAGGCCTGGCCGGGGCTGCATTGGACCCCACCCACCCTGGCGTGTGGACTCGCCAAAAATCGGCGATTAGATATTGGATTCCAGCTTCATTGAGGTCATTTCACTAATGAGTGCACCGGAAAGAGTTTCCTAATCCATCTGTGAGGGTGGCAACTGAAAGAGAATTTTTTTTTTTTTTTTTGAGACAGAGTCTCGCTTTGTTGCCTAGGCTAGAGTGAGTGCCGTGGCGTTAGCCTAGCTCACAGCAACCTCAAACTCCTGGGCTCAAGCAATCCTTCTGCCTCAGCCTCCCAAGTAGCTGGGACTACAGGCATGCGCCACCATGCCTGGCTCATTTTCCTATATATATTAGTTGGCCAATTAATTTCTTTCTATTTACAGTAGAGACCGGGTCTGGCTCTTGCTCAGGCTGGTTTCGAACTCCTGACCTCGAGCAATCCGCCCGCCTCGGCCTCCCAGAGAGCTAGGATTACAGGCTTGAGCCACCGCGCCCGGCCTGAAAGAGAATTTGAAAGCTGACAGAATAGGCGAGGAAAGGCATAGGAGATTTCCACACCCAGTAAGGAAGCCTTTCCTGAAATGGAAGAAAGAAAGGAGCAAACAGAGACACACCGGTAGCCCGCCCGGATGAGAGTCTGCCTCTGAGAGAAAGTACCCTGACCAGGTTCACCCGTGGGTGGGTCGCGAGCTAGCGGCATTCAGAAGAGCGAGGCCCGCAGTCTGTGCAGAAGACACCTGCACTCGGGCGTGTGTGGCGGCACAATTCACAAGCAGCTCCAGATGTTAAACCAAGGAGAAGCCAGGGAGTTCCCAACGCCCCAGGTGTCCTCAGCCCACGACTGGCTGCTGTGGGAATGCGAAGCCCGGCTCCTTGTCTCAGAGCCGGACAACCAGGAGGTGTGATGTCCACCCCGCGGTTCCCAGGAGGATCAGGCTGAAGCTGCGACTTGGCCTGAAAGTGTCCCCTCGCATGGCCACCCCCTTCCCCTTCCTGCTCCTCTACTCCTGGTGCCCCTCCATCCAGGGGCCAGACCTTAAAGAGTCACCCGCAAGAGAATCCTGGTCCCAAAGGAGCCTTCTGGGGGACCCGTGCTGAGAGAGGTTGTGGGCATGGCCCGCTGGGGCTCTGCCCGACCCAGGGCTGAGAGATGCAACCTCCCAGCTCTGGGTCCCTGCAGGAAGTGTTGGCAAGCACAGGGCCAGTCCTCCAAAGGCCCAGGTGCAGGGAGCCCAGGCCAAGCAGCCCGTTGAAGAAGCCACATGCCGTGCCACCCCGGGAACACGACTGCAGGTCACGGCCTCCCCCCCCCTCCTCCTCCTCCTCCTCCTCCTGCTCCTCCTCCCCCCCCCCCGGACATGGTGCAGGGATCAGAGACACCTCAGACTCTTGCTACCCAAAGTGCAAAGGGCATCAGTTGCTCCTCCAAACCCCCCGCCCAGCAGACCGCGTTGTCCAGCCAGCCCCCGGGCCTCCCTGGGGTGCCCAGCACAAAAGTGCAGACACCCACCGGACCCTCAATCTCAGTTTTCGGATGTTTTTGCCACTCTAAGGACCCGCAGGCCAGCTGGGCCTTCTGGCAGGACAGAGAGCCCCGGAATCCGACGTGGAGAGCTGGGTGTACGTCCCCATGAGGAGGCGGTCCCCACCTCCGCGGCTCTCCCCTTGCGGGGAGTGGCAGCCGCGGGGCCTCAGAGAAGACACCAGGCTGGGCCCCCGCGGCACAGAGGGAGCACGTCCCCCGCAGGCCGCTTAGCGAGGGCGGCAGGCGGACGGTTGGGTTGCGAGACACCCTGCGGCCGCCCTGCTACCGGGTTCCTGGGAGGGCGTCCTGGAACCAGCGTCCACACCAAGCCCTTGGAAGGCCCAGGCGACGGAGGAGCCCCGTCAGCGAGGGGCCGAGGACGGTGACAGGTGACAGGTGACAGGCCGGGCGGGAAGGAGTCAGTCAGGCAGGGGCCGAGGAGGAGACGGGCTGGGTAAGGGTTAGGGTTAGAGTCAGGGCACAAGTCACAATCGCAAAGACCTGGAAGCGACCCGAGTGCCCATCCACCCACGAGTGCGTAAATAAAATGTGGCGCGTGGACACCACGGAGTGCCGTTCGGCTGTGAGGAACAGCGGTGAGAGGGCACCTCTCGTGGTTCTCCTGGCCAGAGCTGGAACCCGTTCCAGTAAGCCAAGTATCCCAAGAATGGACACACGAGCACCACGTGCTCGCGCTCACCGGCAAATTGGTACGAACCGATGGACACCTAAGTGGACCCAGAGGACTCACCTTCATCGGGTGGGTGTCGGGCGGGCGTGGGGAGGGGATGGGCATACACATCCATTAGGAATGGGGTGGGTGCGCACCCACTGGGGGATGGGCGCACTTGAAGCTCTGACCCGAGGGGGGAGGCGGGGAGGGGGCGATGTACCCGACCTGAACATTGGTGCCCCCACAATACGCTGGAACAACATGAGAGGTAAATGAATAAGAACACAGGGGGGAGGGGGGCACGGGCAACACATGTCACCTTAATACTTGGACTCCCATCATCTGCTTGAAGAGAGAGAGAAAAGAAAATGCACTAATAGACATAAGAGACACTTTTTAAAAATAATGAATCCGAAGAGAAAAGTAAAAGGAGGCCTGTGGAGCAGGTCTGGGTGTGACTCCGGATCCCCCAACATCAGGTGCCACCACCAAAGATTCCTACGTGGAGCCCATAGAACCCCAAAAGCAACGGGACGAGTTCTGGTCACATACTCCCTCAAAATGACATCCTGGCCTTCTTCTGCAACTCCCTCCCCTCTCAGCCTCTCAAGGTTTCCTCCAGCGTGTCGGTTCCCACAGAGCAGACTTTTGGTCTGAGACCTGACAGTCCAGATGCCACGCATGCTGCCGCGTGGCGGCGGTGTCGCGGCTCGGGACAAGAGGAGGCCCCACGGTGCGGGCTGGGGCGCCAGGCACCGCGGCGGGCGCTGAGGGTGGGGGTGACCCCCAGCCCGGGCCTCCGCGGCGCTCCCAGAAAGGGGACAGAACAAGAGGCCAAAAAAAAAAGAAGAAGCCTACGGCACCCGGTATTCCCAGGCCCGACCCTGCTTAGCTTCCGAGATCAGACGAGATGGGGCGCGTTCGGGGTGGTGTGGCCGTAGACGGCGGAGGGCGCCCCTGCCCCGCTCAAGAAGCCGAGCCTCTCTGCGCTTCCCCGCCGCCGCCTCCTCCCGCCCCAGGCTCCGCGGGGGCCGGGCCTGTTGAGTTTGCCGCCCGGTCCGGCGGGCTCCGAGGGACGGGGGGTGATGGGCGGGGCGGGGCGGGGCGGGCAGGGAGGGGCGGGCCGTGGTGGGGGGCTGTCTCTCTACACACACAGACACACAGACACACAGACAACACACACACACCCACACACACACACTCGCACTCACACTCACTCACTCACTCACACTCACACAAGATGCGCCTCCACGGCTGGACTCGCCAAGGTGGAGACCTTCCAGCCCCCCTCCTCTCCTCGCCTGGCCTCCTTCACCTCCCCGCCCCCCACCCCCAGCGCGTCGCCGCTGCCGCCGCCGCCGCCGCCAATGACTGCGCACGCGCGGGGCGCTCGCCCTTTGACCCCAGCCAGGGGCCGCCCTCCCCCACAACCCCTTTCAGCTGTGCCCCCCGCCCTGTGGGTGGGCGGCCGCCTCTTCCCCCGGGTCAGGGCTGGGGCACAGCGCATGGGGGAGGGGAGCCAGTGTATGGGGCGTCTCTCTCTCGGGATGTGGCCCATGGGTGGGGTGGGGTGGCTTGGTCTGTGGGGCGCTGAAGAAATCAGTCCCCTCCATCTCCTCCCTCTGGAAAACGCCCAAGCCCTTGGGGAACTGCCCGCACCGCTACCGTGGGGGCCGGGACCCTCCTCTGTGTCCTCCTGTGGCCCAGTCCAAGGGGCCTAGGCCTGGCCGGGGCTGCATTGGACCCCACCCACCCTGGCGTGTGGACTCGCCAAAAATCGGCGATTAGATATTGGATTCCAGCTTCATTGAGGTCATTTCACTAATGAGTGCACCGGAAAGAGTTTCCTAATCCATCTGTGAGGGTGGCAACTGAAAGAGAATTTTTTTTTTTTTTTTTGAGACAGAGTCTCGCTTTGTTGCCTAGGCTAGAGTGAGTGCCGTGGCGTTAGCCTAGCTCACAGCAACCTCAAACTCCTGGGCTCAAGCAATCCTTCTGCCTCAGCCTCCCAAGTAGCTGGGACTACAGGCATGCGCCACCATGCCTGGCTCATTTTCCTATATATATTAGTTGGCCAATTAATTTCTTTCTATTTACAGTAGAGACCGGGTCTGGCTCTTGCTCAGGCTGGTTTCGAACTCCTGACCTCGAGCAATCCGCCCGCCTCGGCCTCCCAGAGAGCTAGGATTACAGGCTTGAGCCACCGCGCCCGGCCTGAAAGAGAATTTGAAAGCTGACAGAATAGGCGAGGAAAGGCATAGGAGATTTCCACACCCAGTAAGGAAGCCTTTCCCGAAATGGAAGAAAGAAAGGAGCAAACAGAGACACACCGGTAGCCCGCCCGGATGAGAGTCTGCCTCTGAGAGAAAGTACCCTGACCAGGTTCACCCGTGGGTGGGTCGCGAGCTAGCGGCATTCAGAAGAGCGAGGCCCGCAGTCTGTGCAGAAGACACCTGCACTCGGGCGTGTGTGGCGGCACAATTCACAAGCAGCTCCAGATGTTAAACCAAGGAGAAGCCAGGGAGTTCCCAACGCCCCAGGTGTCCTCAGCCCACGACTGGCTGCTGTGGGAATGCGAAGCCCGGCTCCTTGTCTCAGAGCCGGACAACCAGGAGGTGTGATGTCCACCCCGCGGTTCCCAGGAGGATCAGGCTGAAGCTGCGACTTGGCCTGAAAGTGTCCCCTCGCATGGCCACCCCCTTCCCCTTCCTGCTCCTCTACTCCTGGTGCCCCTCCATCCAGGGGCCAGACCTTAAAGAGTCACCCGCAAGAGAATCCTGGTCCCAAAGGAGCCTTCTGAGGGACCCGTGCTGAGAGAGGTTGTGGGCATGGCCCGCTGGGGCTCTGCCCGACCCAGGGCTGAGAGATGCAACCTCCCAGCTCTGGGTCCCTGCAGGAAGTGTTGGCAAGCACAGGGCCAGTCCTCCAAAGGCCCAGGTGCAGGGAGCCCAGGCCAAGCAGCCCGTTGAAGAAGCCACATGCCGTGCCACCCCGGGAACACGACTGCAGGTCACGGCCTCCCCCCCCCTCCTCCTCCTCCTCCTCCTCCTGCTCCTCCTCCCCCCCCCCCGGACATGGTGCAGGGATCAGAGACACCTCAGACTCTTGCTACCCAAAGTGCAAAGGGCATCAGTTGCTCCTCCAAACCCCCCGCCCAGCAGACCGCGTTGTCCAGCCAGCCCCCGGGCCTCCCTGGGGTGCCCAGCACAAAAGTGCAGACACCCACCGGACCCTCAATCTCAGTTTTCGGATGTTTTTGCCACTCTAAGGACCCGCAGGCCAGCTGGGCCTTCTGGCAGGACAGAGAGCCCCGGAATCCGACGTGGAGAGCTGGGTGTACGTCCCCATGAGGAGGCGGTCCCCACCTCCGCGGCTCTCCCCTTGCGGGGAGTGGCAGCCGCGGGGCCTCAGAGAAGACACCAGGCTGGGCCCCCGCGGCACAGAGGGAGCACGTCCCCCGCAGGCCGCTTAGCGAGGGCGGCAGGCGGACGGTTGGGTTGCGAGACACCCTGCGGCCGCCCTGCTACCGGGTTCCTGGGAGGGCGTCCTGGAACCAGCGTCCACACCAAGCCCTTGGAAGGCCCAGGCGACGGAGGAGCCCCGTCAGCGAGGGGCCGAGGACGGTGACAGGTGACAGGTGACAGGCCGGGCGGGAAGGAGTCAGTCAGGCAGGGGCCGAGGAGGAGACGGGCTGGGTAAGGGTTAGGGTTAGAGTCAGGGCACAAGTCACAATCGCAAAGACCTGGAAGCGACCCGAGTGCCCATCCACCCACGAGTGCGTAAATAAAATGTGGCGCGTGGACACCACGGAGTGCCGTTCGGCTGTGAGGAACAGCGGTGAGAGGGCACCTCTCGTGGTTCTCCTGGCCAGAGCTGGAACCCGTTCCAGTAAGCCAAGTATCCCAAGAATGGACACACGAGCACCACGTGCTCGCGCTCACCGGCAAATTGGTACGAACCGATGGACACCTAAGTGGACCCAGAGGACTCACCTTCATCGGGTGGGTGTCGGGCGGGCGTGGGGAGGGGATGGGCATACACATCCATTAGGAATGGGGTGGGTGCGCACCCACTGGGGGATGGGCGCACTTGAAGCTCTGACCCGAGGGGGGAGGCGGGGAGGGGGCGATGTACCCGACCTGAACATTGGTGCCCCCACAATACGCTGGAACAACATGAGAGGTAAATGAATAAGAACACAGGGGGGAGGGGGGCACGGGCAACACATGTCACCTTAATACTTGGACTCCCATCATCTGCTTGAAGAGAGAGAGAAAAGAAAATGCACTAATAGACATAAGAGACACTTTTTAAAAATAATGAATCCGAAGAGAAAAGTAAAAGGAGGCCTGTGGAGCAGGTCTGGGTGTGACTCCGGATCCCCCAACATCAGGTGCCACCACCAAAGATTCCTACGTGGAGCCCATAGAACCCCAAAAGCAACGGGACGAGTTCTGGTCACATACTCCCTCAAAATGACATCCTGGCCTTCTTCTGCAACTCCCTCCCCTCTCAGCCTCTCAAGGTTTCCTCCAGCGTGTCGGTTCCCACAGAGCAGACTTTTGGTCTGAGACCTGACAGTCCAGATGCCACGCATGCTGCCGCGTGGCGGCGGTGTCGCGGCTCGGGACAAGAGGAGGCCCCACGGTGCGGGCTGGGGCGCCAGGCACCGCGGCGGGCGCTGAGGGTGGGGGTGACCCCCAGCCCGGGCCTCCGCGGCGCTCCCAGAAAGGGAACAGAACAAGAGGCCAAAAAAAAAAGAAGAAGCCTACGGCACCCGGTATTCCCAGGCCCGACCCTGCTTAGCTTCCGAGATCAGACGAGATGGGGCGCGTTCGGGGTGGTGTGGCCGTAGACGGCGGAGGGCGCCCCTGCCCCGCTCAAGAAGCCGAGCCTCTCTGCGCTTCCCCGCCGCCGCCTCCTCCCGCCCCAGGCTCCGCGGGGGCCGGGCCTGTTGAGTTTGCCACCCGGTCCGGCGGGCTCCGAGGGACGGGGGGTGATGGGCGGGGCGGGGCGGGGCGGGCAGGGAGGGGCGGGCCGTGGTGGGGGGCTGTCTCTCTACACACACAGACACACAGACACACAGACAACACACACACACCCACACACACACACTCGCACTCACACTCACTCACTCACTCACACTCACACAAGATGCGCCTCCACGGCTGGACTCGCCAAGGTGGAGACCTTCCAGCCCCCCTCCTCTCCTCGCCTGGCCTCCTTCACCTCCCCGCCCCCCACCCCCAGCGCGTCGCCGCTGCCGCCGCCGCCGCCGCCAATGACTGCGCACGCGCGGGGCGCTCGCCCTTTGACCCCAGCCAGGGGCCGCCCTCCCCAACAACCCCTTTCAGCTGTGCCCCCCGCCCTGTGGGTGGGCGGCCGCCTCTTCCCCCGGGTCAGGGCTGGGGCACAGCGCATGGGGGAGGGGAGCCAGTGTATGGGGCGTCTCTCTCTCGGGATGTGGCCCATGGGTGGGGTGGGGTGGCTTGGTCTGTGGGGCGCTGAAGAAATCAGTCCCCTCCATCTCCTCCCTCTGGAAAACGCCCAAGCCCTTGGGGAACTGCCCGCACCGCTACCGTGGGGGCCGGGACCCTCCTCTGTGTCCTCCTGTGGCCCAGTCCAAGGGGCCTAGGCCTGGCCGGGGCTGCATTGGACCCCACCCACCCTGGCGTGTGGACTCGCCAAAAATCGGCGATTAGATATTGGATTCCAGCTTCATTGAGGTCATTTCACTAATGAGTGCACCGGAAAGAGTTTCCTAATCCATCTGTGAGGGTGGCAACTGAAAGAGAATTTTTTTTTTTTTTTTTGAGACAGAGTCTCGCTTTGTTGCCTAGGCTAGAGTGAGTGCCGTGGCGTTAGCCTAGCTCACAGCAACCTCAAACTCCTGGGCTCAAGCAATCCTTCTGCCTCAGCCTCCCAAGTAGCTGGGACTACAGGCATGCGCCACCATGCCTGGCTCATTTTCCTATATATATTAGTTGGCCAATTAATTTCTTTCTATTTACAGTAGAGACCGGGTCTGGCTCTTGCTCAGGCTGGTTTCGAACTCCTGACCTCGAGCAATCCGCCCGCCTCGGCCTCCCAGAGAGCTAGGATTACAGGCTTGAGCCACCGCGCCCGGCCTGAAAGAGAATTTGAAAGCTGACAGAATAGGCGAGGAAAGGCATAGGAGATTTCCACACCCAGTAAGGAAGCCTTTCCCGAAATGGAAGAAAGAAAGGAGCAAACAGAGACACACCGGTAGCCCGCCCGGATGAGAGTCTGCCTCTGAGAGAAAGTACCCTGACCAGGTTCACCCGTGGGTGGGTCGCGAGCTAGCGGCATTCAGAAGAGCGAGGCCCGCAGTCTGTGCAGAAGACACCTGCACTCGGGCGTGTGTGGCGGCACAATTCACAAGCAGCTCCAGATGTTAAACCAAGGAGAAGCCAGGGAGTTCCCAACGCCCCAGGTGTCCTCAGCCCACGACTGGCTGCTGTGGGAATGCGAAGCCCGGCTCCTTGTCTCAGAGCCGGACAACCAGGAGGTGTGATGTCCACCCCGCGGTTCCCAGGAGGATCAGGCTGAAGCTGCGACTTGGCCTGAAAGTGTCCCCTCGCATGGCCACCCCCTTCCCCTTCCTGCTCCTCTACTCCTGGTGCCCCTCCATCCAGGGGCCAGACCTTAAAGAGTCACCCGCAAGAGAATCCTGGTCCCAAAGGAGCCTTCTGGGGGACCCGTGCTGAGAGAGGTTGTGGGCATGGCCCGCTGGGGCTCTGCCCGACCCAGGGCTGAGAGATGCAACCTCCCAGCTCTGGGTCCCTGCAGGAAGTGTTGGCAAGCACAGGGCCAGTCCTCCAAAGGCCCAGGTGCAGGGAGCCCAGGCCAAGCAGCCCGTTGAAGAAGCCACATGCCGTGCCACCCCGGGAACACGACTGCAGGTCACGGCCTCCCCCCCCCTCCTCCTCCTCCTCCTCCTCCTGCTCCTCCTCCCCCCCCCCCGGACATGGTGCAGGGATCAGAGACACCTCAGACTCTTGCTACCCAAAGTGCAAAGGGCATCAGTTGCTCCTCCAAACCCCCCGCCCAGCAGACCGCGTTGTCCAGCCAGCCCCCGGGCCTCCCTGGGGTGCCCAGCACAAAAGTGCAGACACCCACCGGACCCTCAATCTCAGTTTTCGGATGTTTTTGCCACTCTAAGGACCCGCAGGCCAGCTGGGCCTTCTGGCAGGACAGAGAGCCCCGGAATCCGACGTGGAGAGCTGGGTGTACGTCCCCATGAGGAGGCGGTCCCCACCTCCGCGGCTCTCCCCTTGCGGGGAGTGGCAGCCGCGGGGCCTCAGAGAAGACACCAGGCTGGGCCCCCGCGGCACAGAGGGAGCACGTCCCCCGCAGGCCGCTTAGCGAGGGCGGCAGGCGGACGGTTGGGTTGCGAGACACCCTGCGGCCGCCCTGCTACCGGGTTCCTGGGAGGGCGTCCTGGAACCAGCGTCCACACCAAGCCCTTGGAAGGCCCAGGCGACGGAGGAGCCCCGTCAGCGAGGGGCCGAGGACGGTGACAGGTGACAGGTGACAGGCCGGGCGGGAAGGAGTCAGTCAGGCAGGGGCCGAGGAGGAGACGGGCTGGGTAAGGGTTAGGGTTAGAGTCAGGGCACAAGTCACAATCGCAAAGACCTGGAAGCGACCCGAGTGCCCATCCACCCACGAGTGCGTAAATAAAATGTGGCGCGTGGACACCACGGAGTGCCGTTCGGCTGTGAGGAACAGCGGTGAGAGGGCACCTCTCGTGGTTCTCCTGGCCAGAGCTGGAACCCGTTCCAGTAAGCCAAGTATCCCAAGAATGGACACACGAGCACCACGTGCTCGCGCTCACCGGCAAATTGGTACGAACCGATGGACACCTAAGTGGACCCAGAGGACTCACCTTCATCGGGTGGGTGTCGGGCGGGCGTGGGGAGGGGATGGGCATACACATCCATTAGGAATGGGGTGGGTGCGCACCCACTGGGGGATGGGCGCACTTGAAGCTCTGACCCGAGGGGGGAGGCGGGGAGGGGGCGATGTACCCGACCTGAACATTGGTGCCCCCACAATACGCTGGAACAACATGAGAGGTAAATGAATAAGAACACAGGGGGGAGGGGGGCACGGGCAACACATGTCACCTTAATACTTGGACTCCCATCATCTGCTTGAAGAGAGAGAGAAAAGAAAATGCACTAATAGACATAAGAGACACTTTTTAAAAATAATGAATCCGAAGAGAAAAGTAAAAGGAGGCCTGTGGAGCAGGTCTGGGTGTGACTCCGGATCCCCCAACATCAGGTGCCACCACCAAAGATTCCTACGTGGAGCCCATAGAACCCCAAAAGCAACGGGACGAGTTCTGGTCACATACTCCCTCAAAATGACATCCTGGCCTTCTTCTGCAACTCCCTCCCCTCTCAGCCTCTCAAGGTTTCCTCCAGCGTGTCGGTTCCCACAGAGCAGACTTTTGGTCTGAGACCTGACAGTCCAGATGCCACGCATGCTGCCGCGTGGCGGCGGTGTCGCGGCTCGGGACAAGAGGAGGCCCCACGGTGCGGGCTGGGGCGCCAGGCACCGCGGCGGGCGCTGAGGGTGGGGGTGACCCCCAGCCCGGGCCTCCGCGGCGCTCCCAGAAAGGGGACAGAACAAGAGGCCAAAAAAAAAAGAAGAAGCCTACGGCACCCGGTATTCCCAGGCCCGACCCTGCTTAGCTTCCGAGATCAGACGAGATGGGGCGCGTTCGGGGTAGTGTGGCCGTAGACGGCGGAGGGCGCCCCTGCCCCGCTCAAGAAGCCGAGCCTCTCTGCGCTTCCCCGCCGCCGCCTCCTCCCGCCCCAGGCTCCGCGGGGGCCGGGCCTGTTGAGTTTGCCACCCGGTCCGGCGGGCTCCGAGGGACGGGGGGTGATGGGCGGGGCGGGGCGGGGCGGGCAGGGAGGGGCGGGCCGTGGTGGGGGGCTGTCTCTCTACACACACAGACACACAGACACACAGACAACACACACACACCCACACACACACACTCGCACTCACACTCACTCACTCACTCACACTCACACAAGATGCGCCTCCACGGCTGGACTCGCCAAGGTGGAGACCTTCCAGCCCCCCTCCTCTCCTCGCCTGGCCTCCTTCACCTCCCCGCCCCCCACCCCCAGCGCGTCGCCGCTGCCGCCGCCGCCGCCGCCAATGACTGCGCACGCGCGGGGCGCTCGCCCTTTGACCCCAGCCAGGGGCCGCCCTCCCCCACAACCCCTTTCAGCTGTGCCCCCCGCCCTGTGGGTGGGCGGCCGCCTCTTCCCCCGGGTCAGGGCTGGGGCACAGCGCATGGGGGAGGGGAGCCAGTGTATGGGGCGTCTCTCTCTCGGGATGTGGCCCATGGGTGGGGTGGGGTGGCTTGGTCTGTGGGGCGCTGAAGAAATCAGTCCCCTCCATCTCCTCCCTCTGGAAAACGCCCAAGCCCTTGGGGAACTGCCCGCACCGCTACCGTGGGGGCCGGGACCCTCCTCTGTGTCCTCCTGTGGCCCAGTCCAAGGGGCCTAGGCCTGGCCGGGGCTGCATTGGACCCCACCCACCCTGGCGTGTGGACTCGCCAAAAATCGGCGATTAGATATTGGATTCCAGCTTCATTGAGGTCATTTCACTAATGAGTGCACCGGAAAGAGTTTCCTAATCCATCTGTGAGGGTGGCAACTGAAAGAGAATTTTTTTTTTTTTTTTTGAGACAGAGTCTCGCTTTGTTGCCTAGGCTAGAGTGAGTGCCGTGGCGTTAGCCTAGCTCACAGCAACCTCAAACTCCTGGGCTCAAGCAATCCTTCTGCCTCAGCCTCCCAAGTAGCTGGGACTACAGGCATGCGCCACCATGCCTGGCTCATTTTCCTATATATATTAGTTGGCCAATTAATTTCTTTCTATTTACAGTAGAGACCGGGTCTGGCTCTTGCTCAGGCTGGTTTCGAACTCCTGACCTCGAGCAATCCGCCCGCCTCGGCCTCCCAGAGAGCTAGGATTACAGGCTTGAGCCACCGCGCCCGGCCTGAAAGAGAATTTGAAAGCTGACAGAATAGGCGAGGAAAGGCATAGGAGATTTCCACACCCAGTAAGGAAGCCTTTCCCGAAATGGAAGAAAGAAAGGAGCAAACAGAGACACACCGGTAGCCCGCCCGGATGAGAGTCTGCCTCTGAGAGAAAGTACCCTGACCAGGTTCACCCGTGGGTGGGTCGCGAGCTAGCGGCATTCAGAAGAGCGAGGCCCGCAGTCTGTGCAGAAGACACCTGCACTCGGGCGTGTGTGGCGGCACAATTCACAAGCAGCTCCAGATGTTAAACCAAGGAGAAGCCAGGGAGTTCCCAACGCCCCAGGTGTCCTCAGCCCACGACTGGCTGCTGTGGGAATGCGAAGCCCGGCTCCTTGTCTCAGAGCCGGACAACCAGGAGGTGTGATGTCCACCCCGCGGTTCCCAGGAGGATCAGGCTGAAGCTGCGACTTGGCCTGAAAGTGTCCCCTCGCATGGCCACCCCCTTCCCCTTCCTGCTCCTCTACTCCTGGTGCCCCTCCATCCAGGGGCCAGACCTTAAAGAGTCACCCGCAAGAGAATCCTGGTCCCAAAGGAGCCTTCTGGGGGACCCGTGCTGAGAGAGGTTGTGGGCATGGCCCGCTGGGGCTCTGCCCGACCCAGGGCTGAGAGATGCAACCTCCCAGCTCTGGGTCCCTGCAGGAAGTGTTGGCAAGCACAGGGCCAGTCCTCCAAAGGCCCAGGTGCAGGGAGCCCAGGCCAAGCAGCCCGTTGAAGAAGCCACATGCCGTGCCACCCCGGGAACACGACTGCAGGTCACGGCCTCCCCCCCCCTCCTCCTCCTCCTCCTCCTCCTGCTCCTCCTCCCCCCCCCCGGACATGGTGCAGGGATCAGAGACACCTCAGACTCTTGCTACCCAAAGTGCAAAGGGCATCAGTTGCTCCTCCAAACCCCCCGCCCAGCAGACCGCGTTGTCCAGCCAGCCCCCGGGCCTCCCTGGGGTGCCCAGCACAAAAGTGCAGACACCCACCGGACCCTCAATCTCAGTTTTCGGATGTTTTTGCCACTCTAAGGACCCGCAGGCCAGCTGGGCCTTCTGGCAGGACAGAGAGCCCCGGAATCCGACGTGGAGAGCTGGGTGTACGTCCCCATGAGGAGGCGGTCCCCACCTCCGCGGCTCTCCCCTTGCGGGGAGTGGCAGCCGCGGGGCCTCAGAGAAGACACCAGGCTGGGCCCCCGCGGCACAGAGGGAGCACGTCCCCCGCAGGCCGCTTAGCGAGGGCGGCAGGCGGACGGTTGGGTTGCGAGACACCCTGCGGCCGCCCTGCTACCGGGTTCCTGGGAGGGCGTCCTGGAACCAGCGTCCACACCAAGCCCTTGGAAGGCCCAGGCGACGGAGGAGCCCCGTCAGCGAGGGGCCGAGGACGGTGACAGGTGACAGGTGACAGGCCGGGCGGGAAGGAGTCAGTCAGGCAGGGGCCGAGGAGGAGACGGGCTGGGTAAGGGTTAGGGTTAGAGTCAGGGCACAAGTCACAATCGCAAAGACCTGGAAGCGACCCGAGTGCCCATCCACCCACGAGTGCGTAAATAAAATGTGGCGCGTGGACACCACGGAGTGCCGTTCGGCTGTGAGGAACAGCGGTGAGAGGGCACCTCTCGTGGTTCTCCTGGCCAGAGCTGGAACCCGTTCCAGTAAGCCAAGTATCCCAAGAATGGACACACGAGCACCACGTGCTCGCGCTCACCGGCAAATTGGTACGAACCGATGGACACCTAAGTGGACCCAGAGGACTCACCTTCATCGGGTGGGTGTCGGGCGGGCGTGGGGAGGGGATGGGCATACACATCCATTAGGAATGGGGTGGGTGCGCACCCACTGGGGGATGGGCGCACTTGAAGCTCTGACCCGAGGGGGGAGGCGGGGAGGGGGCGATGTACCCGACCTGAACATTGGTGCCCCCACAATACGCTGGAACAACATGAGAGGTAAATGAATAAGAACACAGGGGGGAGGGGGGCACGGGCAACACATGTCACCTTAATACTTGGACTCCCATCATCTGCTTGAAGAGAGAGAGAAAAGAAAATGCACTAATAGACATAAGAGACACTTTTTAAAAATAATGAATCCGAAGAGAAAAGTAAAAGGAGGCCTGTGGAGCAGGTCTGGGTGTGACTCCGGATCCCCCAACATCAGGTGCCACCACCAAAGATTCCTACGTGGAGCCCATAGAACCCCAAAAGCAACGGGACGAGTTCTGGTCACATACTCCCTCAAAATGACATCCTGGCCTTCTTCTGCAACTCCCTCCCCTCTCAGCCTCTCAAGGTTTCCTCCAGCGTGTCGGTTCCCACAGAGCAGACTTTTGGTCTGAGACCTGACAGTCCAGATGCCACGCATGCTGCCGCGTGGCGGCGGTGTCGCGGCTCGGGACAAGAGGAGGCCCCACGGTGCGGGCTGGGGCGCCAGGCACCGCGGCGGGCGCTGAGGGTGGGGGTGACCCCCAGCCCGGGCCTCCGCGGCGCTCCCAGAAAGGGGACAGAACAAGAGGCCAAAAAAAAAAGAAGAAGCCTACGGCACCCGGTATTCCCAGGCCCGACCCTGCTTAGCTTCCGAGATCAGACGAGATGGGGCGCGTTCGGGGTGGTGTGGCCGTAGACGGCGGAGGGCGCCCCTGCCCCGCTCAAGAAGCCGAGCCTCTCTGCGCTTCCCCGCCGCCGCCTCCTCCCGCCCCAGGCTCCGCGGGGGCCGGGCCTGTTGAGTTTGCCGCCCGGTCCGGCGGGCTCCGAGGGACGGGGGGTGATGGGCGGGGCGGGGCGGGGCGGGCAGGGAGGGGCGGGCCGTGGTGGGGGGCTGTCTCTCTACACACACAGACACACAGACACACAGACAACACACACACACACACACACACACACTCGCACTCACACTCACTCACTCACTCACACTCACACAAGATGCGCCTCCACGGCTGGACTCGCCAAGGTGGAGACCTTCCAGCCCCCCTCCTCTCCTCGCCTGGCCTCCTTCACCTCCCCGCCCCCCACCCCCAGCGCGTCGCCGCTGCCGCCGCCGCCGCCGCCAATGACTGCGCACGCGCGGGGCGCTCGCCCTTTGACCCCAGCCAGGGGCCGCCCTCCCCCACAACCCCTTTCAGCTGTGCCCCCCGCCCTGTGGGTGGGCGGCCGCCTCTTCCCCCGGGTCAGGGCTGGGGCACAGCGCATGGGGGAGGGGAGCCAGTGTATGGGGCGTCTCTCTCTCGGGATGTGGCCCATGGGTGGGGTGGGGTGGCTTGGTCTGTGGGGCGCTGAAGAAATCAGTCCCCTCCATCTCCTCCCTCTGGAAAACGCCCAAGCCCTTGGGGAACTGCCCGCACCGCTACCGTGGGGGCCGGGACCCTCCTCTGTGTCCTCCTGTGGCCCAGTCCAAGGGGCCTAGGCCTGGCCGGGGCTGCATTGGACCCCACCCACCCTGGCGTGTGGACTCGCCAAAAATCGGCGATTAGATATTGGATTCCAGCTTCATTGAGGTCATTTCACTAATGAGTGCACCGGAAAGAGTTTCCTAATCCATCTGTGAGGGTGGCAACTGAAAGAGAATTTTTTTTTTTTTTTTGAGACAGAGTCTCGCTTTGTTGCCTAGGCTAGAGTGAGTGCCGTGGCGTTAGCCTAGCTCACAGCAACCTCAAACTCCTGGGCTCAAGCAATCCTTCTGCCTCAGCCTCCCAAGTAGCTGGGACTACAGGCATGCGCCACCATGCCTGGCTCATTTTCCTATATATATTAGTTGGCCAATTAATTTCTTTCTATTTACAGTAGAGACCGGGTCTGGCTCTTGCTCAGGCTGGTTTCGAACTCCTGACCTCGAGCAATCCGCCCGCCTCGGCCTCCCAGAGAGCTAGGATTACAGGCTTGAGCCACCGCGCCCGGCCTGAAAGAGAATTTGAAAGCTGACAGAATAGGCGAGGAAAGGCATAGGAGATTTCCACACCCAGTAAGGAAGCCTTTCCCGAAATGGAAGAAAGAAAGGAGCAAACAGAGACACACCGGTAGCCCGCCCGGATGAGAGTCTGCCTCTGAGAGAAAGTACCCTGACCAGGTTCACCCGTGGGTGGGTCGCGAGCTAGCGGCATTCAGAAGAGCGAGGCCCGCAGTCTGTGCAGAAGACACCTGCACTCGGGCGTGTGTGGCGGCACAATTCACAAGCAGCTCCAGATGTTAAACCAAGGAGAAGCCAGGGAGTTCCCAACGCCCCAGGTGTCCTCAGCCCACGACTGGCTGCTGTGGGAATGCGAAGCCCGGCTCCTTGTCTCAGAGCCGGACAACCAGGAGGTGTGATGTCCACCCCGCGGTTCCCAGGAGGATCAGGCTGAAGCTGCGACTTGGCCTGAAAGTGTCCCCTCGCATGGCCACCCCCTTCCCCTTCCTGCTCCTCTACTCCTGGTGCCCCTCCATCCAGGGGCCAGACCTTAAAGAGTCACCCGCAAGAGAATCCTGGTCCCAAAGGAGCCTTCTGGGGGACCCGTGCTGAGAGAGGTTGTGGGCATGGCCCGCTGGGGCTCTGCCCGACCCAGGGCTGAGAGATGCAACCTCCCAGCTCTGGGTCCCTGCAGGAAGTGTTGGCAAGCACAGGGCCAGTCCTCCAAAGGCCCAGGTGCAGGGAGCCCAGGCCAAGCAGCCCGTTGAAGAAGCCACATGCCGTGCCACCCCGGGAACACGACTGCAGGTCACGGCCTCCCCCCCCCTCCTCCTCCTCCTCCTCCTCCTGCTCCTCCTCCCCCCCCCCCGGACATGGTGCAGGGATCAGAGACACCTCAGACTCTTGCTACCCAAAGTGCAAAGGGCATCAGTTGCTCCTCCAAACCCCCCGCCCAGCAGACCGCGTTGTCCAGCCAGCCCCCGGGCCTCCCTGGGGTGCCCAGCACAAAAGTGCAGACACCCACCGGACCCTCAATCTCAGTTTTCGGATGTTTTTGCCACTCTAAGGACCCGCAGGCCAGCTGGGCCTTCTGGCAGGACAGAGAGCCCCGGAATCCGACGTGGAGAGCTGGGTGTACGTCCCCATGAGGAGGCGGTCCCCACCTCCGCGGCTCTCCCCTTGCGGGGAGTGGCAGCCGCGGGGCCTCAGAGAAGACACCAGGCTGGGCCCCCGCGGCACAGAGGGAGCACGTCCCCCGCAGGCCGCTTAGCGAGGGCGGCAGGCGGACGGTTGGGTTGCGAGACACCCTGCGGCCGCCCTGCTACCGGGTTCCTGGGAGGGCGTCCTGGAACCAGCGTCCACACCAAGCCCTTGGAAGGCCCAGGCGACGGAGGAGCCCCGTCAGCGAGGGGCCGAGGACGGTGACAGGTGACAGGTGACAGGCCGGGCGGGAAGGAGTCAGTCAGGCAGGGGCCGAGGAGGAGACGGGCTGGGTAAGGGTTAGGGTTAGAGTCAGGGCACAAGTCACAATCGCAAAGACCTGGAAGCGACCCGAGTGCCCATCCACCCACGAGTGCGTAAATAAAATGTGGCGCGTGGACACCACGGAGTGCCGTTCGGCTGTGAGGAACAGCGGTGAGAGGGCACCTCTCGTGGTTCTCCTGGCCAGAGCTGGAACCCGTTCCAGTAAGCCAAGTATCCCAAGAATGGACACACGAGCACCACGTGCTCGCGCTCACCGGCAAATTGGTACGAACCGATGGACACCTAAGTGGACCCAGAGGACTCACCTTCATCGGGTGGGTGTCGGGCGGGCGTGGGGAGGGGATGGGCATACACATCCATTAGGAATGGGGTGGGTGCGCACCCACTGGGGGATGGGCGCACTTGAAGCTCTGACCCGAGGGGGGAGGCGGGGAGGGGGCGATGTACCCGACCTGAACATTGGTGCCCCCACAATACGCTGGAACAACATGAGAGGTAAATGAATAAGAACACAGGGGGGAGGGGGGCACGGGCAACACATGTCACCTTAATACTTGGACTCCCATCATCTGCTTGAAGAGAGAGAGAAAAGAAAATGCACTAATAGACATAAGAGACACTTTTTAAAAATAATGAATCCGAAGAGAAAAGTAAAAGGAGGCCTGTGGAGCAGGTCTGGGTGTGACTCCGGATCCCCCAACATCAGGTGCCACCACCAAAGATTCCTACGTGGAGCCCATAGAACCCCAAAAGCAACGGGACGAGTTCTGGTCACATACTCCCTCAAAATGACATCCTGGCCTTCTTCTGCAACTCCCTCCCCTCTCAGCCTCTCAAGGTTTCCTCCAGCGTGTCGGTTCCCACAGAGCAGACTTTTGGTCTGAGACCTGACAGTCCAGATGCCACGCATGCTGCCGCGTGGCGGCGGTGTCGCGGCTCGGGACAAGAGGAGGCCCCACGGTGCGGGCTGGGGCGCCAGGCACCGCGGCGGGCGCTGAGGGTGGGGGTGACCCCCAGCCCGGGCCTCCGCGGCGCTCCCAGAAAGGGGACAGAACAAGAGGCCAAAAAAAAAAGAAGAAGCCTACGGCACCCGGTATTCCCAGGCCCGACCCTGCTTAGCTTCCGAGATCAGACGAGATGGGGCGCGTTCGGGGTGGTGTGGCCGTAGACGGCGGAGGGCGCCCCTGCCCCGCTCAAGAAGCCGAGCCTCTCTGCGCTTCCCCGCCGCCGCCTCCTCCCGCCCCAGGCTCCGCGGGGGCCGGGCCTGTTGAGTTTGCCACCCGGTCCGGCGGGCTCCGAGGGACGGGGGGTGATGGGCGGGGCGGGGCGGGGCGGGCAGGGAGGGGCGGGCCGTGGTGGGGGGCTGTCTCTCTACACACACAGACACACAGACACACAGACAACACACACACACCCACACACACACACTCGCACTCACACTCACTCACTCACTCACACTCACACAAGATGCGCCTCCACGGCTGGACTCGCCAAGGTGGAGACCTTCCAGCCCCCCTCCTCTCCTCGCCTGGCCTCCTTCACCTCCCCGCCCCCCACCCCCAGCGCGTCGCCGCTGCCGCCGCCGCCGCCGCCAATGACTGCGCACGCGCGGGGCGCTCGCCCTTTGACCCCAGCCAGGGGCCGCCCTCCCCCACAACCCCTTTCAGCTGTGCCCCCCGCCCTGTGGGTGGGCGGCCGCCTCTTCCCCCGGGTCAGGGCTGGGGCACAGCGCATGGGGGAGGGGAGCCAGTGTATGGGGCGTCTCTCTCTCGGGATGTGGCCCATGGGTGGGGTGGGGTGGCTTGGTCTGTGGGGCGCTGAAGAAATCAGTCCCCTCCATCTCCTCCCTCTGGAAAACGCCCAAGCCCTTGGGGAACTGCCCGCACCGCTACCGTGGGGGCCGGGACCCTCCTCTGTGTCCTCCTGTGGCCCAGTCCAAGGGGCCTAGGCCTGGCCGGGGCTGCATTGGACCCCACCCACCCTGGCGTGTGGACTCGCCAAAAATCGGCGATTAGATATTGGATTCCAGCTTCATTGAGGTCATTTCACTAATGAGTGCACCGGAAAGAGTTTCCTAATCCATCTGTGAGGGTGGCAACTGAAAGAGAATTTTTTTTTTTTTTTTTGAGACAGAGTCTCGCTTTGTTGCCTAGGCTAGAGTGAGTGCCGTGGCGTTAGCCTAGCTCACAGCAACCTCAAACTCCTGGGCTCAAGCAATCCTTCTGCCTCAGCCTCCCAAGTAGCTGGGACTACAGGCATGCGCCACCATGCCTGGCTCATTTTCCTATATATATTAGTTGGCCAATTAATTTCTTTCTATTTACAGTAGAGACCGGGTCTGGCTCTTGCTCAGGCTGGTTTCGAACTCCTGACCTCGAGCAATCCGCCCGCCTCGGCCTCCCAGAGAGCTAGGATTACAGGCTTGAGCCACCGCGCCCGGCCTGAAAGAGAATTTGAAAGCTGACAGAATAGGCGAGGAAAGGCATAGGAGATTTCCACACCCAGTAAGGAAGCCTTTCCCGAAATGGAAGAAAGAAAGGAGCAAACAGAGACACACCGGTAGCCCGCCCGGATGAGAGTCTGCCTCTGAGAGAAAGTACCCTGACCAGGTTCACCCGTGGGTGGGTCGCGAGCTAGCGGCATTCAGAAGAGCGAGGCCCGCAGTCTGTGCAGAAGACACCTGCACTCGGGCGTGTGTGGCGGCACAATTCACAAGCAGCTCCAGATGTTAAACCAAGGAGAAGCCAGGGAGTTCCCAACGCCCCAGGTGTCCTCAGCCCACGACTGGCTGCTGTGGGAATGCGAAGCCCGGCTCCTTGTCTCAGAGCCGGACAACCAGGAGGTGTGATGTCCACCCCGCGGTTCCCAGGAGGATCAGGCTGAAGCTGCGACTTGGCCTGAAAGTGTCCCCTCGCATGGCCACCCCCTTCCCCTTCCTGCTCCTCTACTCCTGGTGCCCCTCCATCCAGGGGCCAGACCTTAAAGAGTCACCCGCAAGAGAATCCTGGTCCCAAAGGAGCCTTCTGGGGGACCCGTGCTGAGAGAGGTTGTGGGCATGGCCCGCTGGGGCTCTGCCCGACCCAGGGCTGAGAGATGCAACCTCCCAGCTCTGGGTCCCTGCAGGAAGTGTTGGCAAGCACAGGGCCAGTCCTCCAAAGGCCCAGGTGCAGGGAGCCCAGGCCAAGCAGCCCGTTGAAGAAGCCACATGCCGTGCCACCCCGGGAACACGACTGCAGGTCACGGCCTCCCCCCCCCTCCTCCTCCTCCTCCTCCTCCTGCTCCTCCTCCCCCCCCCCCGGACATGGTGCAGGGATCAGAGACACCTCAGACTCTTGCTACCCAAAGTGCAAAGGGCATCAGTTGCTCCTCCAAACCCCCCGCCCAGCAGACCGCGTTGTCCAGCCAGCCCCCGGGCCTCCCTGGGGTGCCCAGCACAAAAGTGCAGACACCCACCGGACCCTCAATCTCAGTTTTCGGATGTTTTTGCCACTCTAAGGACCCGCAGGCCAGCTGGGCCTTCTGGCAGGACAGAGAGCCCCGGAATCCGACGTGGAGAGCTGGGTGTACGTCCCCATGAGGAGGCGGTCCCCACCTCCGCGGCTCTCCCCTTGCGGGGAGTGGCAGCCGCGGGGCCTCAGAGAAGACACCAGGCTGGGCCCCCGCGGCACAGAGGGAGCACGTCCCCCGCAGGCCGCTTAGCGAGGGCGGCAGGCGGACGGTTGGGTTGCGAGACACCCTGCGGCCGCCCTGCTACCGGGTTCCCTGGGAGGGCGTCCTGGAACCAGCGTCCACACCAAGCCCTTGGAAGGCCCAGGCGACGGAGGAGCCCCGTCAGCGAGGGCCGAGGACGGTGACAGGTGACAGGTGACAGGCCGGGCGGAAGGAGTCAGTCAGGCAGGGGCCGAGGAGAGACGGGCTGGGTAAGGGTTAGGGTTAGAGTCAGGGCACAGTCACAATCGCAAAGACCTGGAAGCGACCCGAGTGCCCATCCACCCACGAGTGCGAAATAAAATGTGGCGCGTGGACCACCACGGAGTGCCGTCGGCTGTGAGGAACAGCGGTGAGAGGGCACCTCTCGTGGTTCTCCTGGCCAGAGCTGGAACCCGTTCCAGTAAGCCAAGTATCCCAAGAATGGACACACGAGCACCACGTGCTCGCGCTCACCGGCAAATTGTACGAACCGATGGACACCTAAGTGGACCCAGAGGACTCACCTTCATCGGGTGGGTGTCGGGCGGGCGTGGGGAGGGGATGGGCATACACATCCATTAGGAATGGGGTGGGTGCGCACCCACTGGGGGATGGGCGCACTTGAAGCTCTGACCCGAGGGGGAGGCGGGGAGGGGGCGATGTACCCGACCTGAACATTGGTGCCCCACAATACGCTGGAACAACATGAGAGGTAAATGAATAAGAACACAGGGGGGAGGGGGGGCACGGGCAACACATGTCACCTTAATACTTGGACTCCCATCATCTGCTTGAAGAGAAGAGAGAAAAGAAAATGCACTAATAGACATAAGAGACACTTTTAAAAATAATGATCCGAAGAGAAAAGTAAAAGGAGGCCTGTGGAGGCAGGTCTGGGTGTGAACTCCGGATCCCCCAACATCAGGTGCCACCACCAAAGATTCCTACGTGGAGCCCAATAGAACCCCAAAAGCAACGGGACGATTTCTGGTCACATACTCCTCAAAATGACATCCTGGCCTTCTTCTGCAACTCCCTCCCCTCTCAGCCTCTCAAGGTTTCCTCCAGCGTGTCGGTTCCACAGAGCAGACTTTTGGTCTGAGACCTGACAGTCCAGATGCCACGCATGCTGCCGCGTGGCGGCGTTGTCGCGGCTCGGGACAAGAGGAGGCCCCACGGTGCGGGGCTGGGGCGCCAGCACCGCGGCGGGCGCTGAGGGGTGGGGGTGAACCCCGCCCCGGGCCTCGCGGCGCTCCCAGAAATGGGACAGAACAAGAGGCCAAAAAAAAGAAGAAGCCTACGGCACCCGGGTATTCCCCAGGCCCGACCCTGCTTAGCTTCCGAATCAGACGAGATGGGCTCGTTCGGGTGGTGAGGCCGTAGACGGCGGAGGGCGGCCCCTGCCCCGCTCAAGAAGCCGAGCCTCTGCTTCCCGCCGCCGCCTCCTCCCGCCCAGGCTCCGGGGGGCCCGGGCCTGTTGAGTTGCCACCCGGTCCGGCGGGCTCGTGGGACGGGGGGTGATGGGCGGGGCGGGGCGGGGCGGGCAGGAGGGCGGGGCCGTGGTGGGGGGGCTGTCTGCTCTACACACACAGACACACAGACACACATACAACACACACACACCCCACACACAACTCCACTCACATCACTCACTCTCACACTCACACAAGAGCGCCTCCACGGGGCTGGACTCGCCAAGGGTGAGACCTTTCAGCCCCCTCCTCTCCGCGCCTGGCCTCCTTCACCTCCCCCCCCCACCCCCAGCGCGTCGCCGCTGCCGCCCGCCGCCGCGCCAATGACTGCGCACGCGCGGGGCGCTCGCCCTTTGACCCCAGCCAGGGGACGCCCCTCCCCCAACCCTTTCAGCTGTGCACCCCGCCCTGTGGGTGGGCGGCCGCCTCTTCCCCCGGGTCAGGGCTGGGGCACAGAGGCATGGGGGAGGGGAGCCAGTGTATGGGGCGTCCTCTCTCTCGGGATGTGGCCCATGGGTGGGGTGGGGTGGCTTGGTCTGTGGGGCGCTGAAGAAATCAGTCCCCTCCATCTCCTCCCTCTTGGAAATCGACCAAGCCCTTGTGGAACTGCACGCCCGCTACCGTGGGGGCCGGGACCCTCCTCTGTGTCCTCCTGTGGCCCAGTCCAAGGGGCCTAGGCCTGGCCGGGGCTGCATTGGACCCACCCACCACCTGGCGTGTGGACTCGCCAAAATCGGCGATTAGATATTGGATTCCAGCTTCATTGAGGTCATTTCACTAATGAGTGCACCGGAAAGAGTTTCCTAATCCATCTGTGAGGGTGGCAACTGAAAGAGAATTTTTTTTTTTTTTTTGAGACAGAGTCTCGCTTTGTTGCCTAGGCTAGAGTGAGTGCCGTGGCGTTAGCCTAGCTCACAGCAACCTCAAACTCCTGGTCTCAAGCAATCCTTCTCCTCAGCCTCCCAAGTAGCTGGGACTACAGGCATGCGCCACCATGCCTGGCTCATTTTCCTATATATATTAGTTGGCCATTTAATTTCTTTCTATTTACAGTAGAGACCGGGTCTGGCTCTTGCTCAGGCTGGTTTCGAACTTCCTGACCTCGAGCAATCCGCCCGCCTCGGCCTCCCAGAGAGCTAGGATTACAGGCTTGAGCCACCGCGCCCGGCCTGAAAGAGAATTTGAAAGCTGACAGAATAGGCGAGGAAAGGCATAGAGATTTCCACACCCAGTAAGGAAGCCTTTCCCGAAATGGAAGAAAGAAAGGAGCAAACAGAGACACACCGGTAGCCCGCCCGGATGAGAGTCTGCCTCTGAGAGAAAGTACCCTGACCAGGTTCACCCGTGGGTGGGTCGCGAGCTAGCGGCATTCAGAAGAGCGAGGCCCGCAGTCTGTGCAGAAGACACCTGCACTCGGGCGTGTGTGGCGGCACAATTCACAAGCAGCTCCAGATGTTAAACCAAGGAGAAGCCAGGGAGTTCCCAACGCCCCAGGTGTCCTCAGCCCACGACTGGCTGCTGTGGGAATGCGAAGCCCGGCTCCTTGTCTCAGAGCCGGACAACCAGGAGGTGTGATGTCCACCCCGCGGTTCCCAGGAGGATCAGGCTGAAGCTGCGACTTGGCCT